>NC_083586.1:30817783-31067783 GCF_027579695.1 Neoarius graeffei
GCATTTTATCATTTTGTTTAAGACCAATTTTCCAGGATTTTCAAGGACTCAATATGAATTTCAAGCACTTTTCCAGGCCTTTAGGGCATATTTTGAAATTCCAGGTTTTTCCAGGCCGTACGAACCCTGCTTACACTTTTTCAAACAAAATTGGATGAGCTAAAAAACAGCCAGAAACAACTACAGTTTCATTCAAGTGGATCGACTAGAAACGCATTACGGGCATCTTATCTGGCCAGTTACAGAATCGCAAAGACTGGATGCTGTTGAGAAGGACTTGCGCATTAAACTGTCAACAACCCACCAGACACTGGAGAGCTTTTAAAAGATGTGCAGGCCCACCCGTCGCATTAATATGGGTAAGTAGCCCATTTAACCTCCAAGCACAACCTCCCCAAAACTAATTGAAAATTGCTGCATAAAACTCTCTCTCTCTCTCTCTCTCTCTCTCTCTCAGACTGTCCCACAGCGCTGCGCCTGCGCTGAATTTGAAAATCCCCTATTTTTGTCAAACCGTGAGCCTGTTTGTCCTTGTTCTTCATGTTTTATTGTTTTCCATACTTCTGAAGGAGAGAGCTCATAGACCTGTTACGTGTTTTGACTTTGGTATTCTAATTTCATTACACTTGGTGCCTTATATAAATAGAATGCGTTGCACTTTTTTACGTGTCGGGCATTGGGGGTACGCAAACAAAGTCAAGATGAAAAAGGTGGTGCGTGGAAAAATAAATCTGAGAACCGCTGATCTCGAAAAAACAGTTTAACTTGCATGTTGAACTTCAAGGTGAAATTTCAAATGTGTATACATTAATACTATTTAGGTCAGAAATCATTGAAACACTGGTAAAATCTATCCGATAATCATGTATCTAAAACCTCTCAGAGACCCTGAAAACGCACCCGAGAGCATCTATTTTCAAAACATTTTCCGGGGGGGGGACGCCCCCGGACCCCCCTAGTTTCACTTCGCACCATTGGCGCTCAATTCTCTGTGTGTTATCACCCCAGAATTTAGGGCTTTAATTTTTTTTCTGGGGAAAACACTGGGTAGCGCGAGCATCACAAAGAACACACTCTTCTAGTTAAGCTACTCTTAGTGTTGAGAGGCTTTTGGGAAACATATCTGTGAAGAAACTCAGTCGTCCAGGTACATAGTAATCTGTGGTTGGTTGAGAGCAACTGGACTTGAAGAGAGCAAGTCCAGTTGCTCTCTTCAACCAACCACAGATTACTATGTACCTGGACGACTGAGTTTCTTCACAGATATGTTTCTACGCACTTTGGGATGAGATCCTTTCGACTGGTGCGGGAGTATGAGAGGACTTCCTGAAAACTGGCAGACATCTTAGCCAGAGAGGATCGTTCATTTTTGTCAACCTGGAAAGACCATCACTGAACAGTAGGGCTGTAACGATATGCGTATCGAAATCGCGATACGCAGAGCCACGATCCGTATCGCAATACAAGAAGGCAGAATCGCGGTACACCCTTTCAAACTTCTCCTCAGCCCAAAAACAGAGGCGCTTCCAAACTTCAATTTATGAATACTTTACTTTTTATTTAAATTACATTTTAAACTTACTTAAATTACTTTTATTTTTTTATATCTATTAGTAAGTCGTTTTTTCGCCGACCTGCGACAATCTTCTGCGAGTCACGCAACGTCCACACTCGCCACTGGCAGAGCATTCATTTCTTTGAAGCGGTCGCCATTCTGGTTGCGACGCGGGGAGCGAATCTGTAAACAAGCAGCTCATTGGCTGGCTAGGTGTGCCACAAGCCAATCACAATCACTTGACCGGAAAGGCATGCAGTGTTGCCAGATTGGGCAGGTTTAGGTGCTTTTTGGCTGGTTTTGAACATATTTTGGGGTGGAAAACGTTAGCAATATCTGGCAACACTGAAGGCATGTCTGCTTGGGCGGAAGCCTTCTGCGGCAGTTACATTTTAACACGCGAGCAATGTTTCACCATAAAAATTCCGTAATTTCCATCTGTTTCCCGCGATCACAGAAAATCATTGGCCCTATGAGAGTGAGACAGTGAGAGAGCCACCCCCCCAAAAAAAATCTTAACGGATTTACACGATTTGGAAAAATGACTTTTTCAGAACTGAAAAAAACAGAGCTTCCGGCTCAACAGTATTATTTTGAGAAATAAACCAATCTTTGGATATACATTTGTTCATTTTTGCATACATATTACTCATTCTCTGCAGTGGTCTGAATTATTTGTTATTAAATAGTTAATGTAAGTAAGTAAATGTTAATAAGTCAAATTTATTACTTTAAAAATACATTTTTAAAAAAATCGTGGGCGTATCGAATCGTGGGTCAAAAATCGCGATACGAATCGAATCGTGAGTTGGGTGTATCGTTACAGCCCTACTGAACAGAGGTGGGTGTCTATGACATCTTATCAGCCGCCCACAATGCAGCCATCAGCATTCTGATTCGGATTCTATGATGATCCATGAGAGAATAAATACTGGATACTCCCTAGTAGTCAGACAGAACTGAGGATGCCTTTCGGAGGAGAGGCGAAACTTTTGGGAAACCCACCCCAGAGCATTTCGAGCAAAAATAAATTGATTTGGGACCTGAAAAGTTGGTTCCCAGCTGGAAACAAAATGTAGTATAGTCCACTTGCATGTGACGTCACAGCCGATCCAGATTGTAAACAGACGCCATCTTGTCGGTCAAACGCCATATTTCCGCCATCGCAATGTACCAACACTGACTTTCGTTGTTTTTCGCCCAAATCTGCAAATATTACCGTGCCACAATGCCGGAGAGTTGCATGGCATATAAATGCCTCAACAGGAGAGGTCAGAAATCGGGAAGAAAGTTTCATAGGCTGCCACGGGACCCTGACAGGTGTGCAAAATGGATTGCTGCTATCAGGTATACCATATATACAGTAATAGTGATAGACTACTCATACTTGATCTAACTGATAATATAAAATATTCAACCATAATCGGCTGGTCAGTGCTATACTAGATACTACTGATATATCTAGTATCAGTACTAGTACTCAATACTTAAGTGACTTACCCGTCCAATGAGGATTGTTATTTTCTTGTTTACAAGATGCCACATCTGAGGGCGGCTGACAAATCCTGAATTTCTGTAAAGATAACTGTCCAGAGATTTATAAGCACGCAGTGCTTCACCACTGAACAGCGACGGAAAGTTAATGAGGTAATTATACACATCTGGGTATTCCACCGCTGGCAGTTCAATATCCACTGACACGGTCGTGAAAACTACGTCCGGTAATCGATAAGGGTCACTAATCTGTAGGTCGTTTATTTTAGACATATATCTAGTTATCTGTTCATTAGAAAAATGAGCCGTGTAGTCCGTCGGTTGAAATTGATCCATTTTGTACACGAGTGCAGCAATATTCAGCTGTGTTGTTGACCGACAAGATGGCGGCTGTTTACATTCCAGCCGGGATTCGGTCACGTGACTGCAAGAGCTCCATAGCTGGCTTTTCCAGCCAGAACTGTCATGACATCAGTGGGCGCGTCTGCAATATCAGGGCTCGACATTAAGGACTGCCCGATTGCCCGGGGCAAGTGAAACATGCATTCGGGCAAGTGGGATATGTCCCTGACATGCCCGACTGGGCTAGTTGGAATGAGCATATTATTACAAACTAGCACCACAAAAATTAGGCTTTTTGATCTTTTATTTCAGTTCCTAAAAGCGTCCCTCGCGCCGTATCCGCCATTATGTCTTGGCTGTTTTCTTAGTCTCGGTTTCATTTACTGCTTTGCAAGTTATTTTCTATACCCCCGCTGTTGTAGTATGGTACGCGTGCTGTTCATAGACTTCTTGTGCATGACGTCATGCATCACATGATGATTACAGCTGGGGTCAGACAGACTCTGTCTTTCATGCAAGCAAGGCTTCTGTCTTCAATGTGTTTAATTTTTGCGGTTTTTGCTTGTTCAAACAGAGAAATAGATAAAAGGCATTACCGTCTCCCGCTATCAAGAAAAATGTTACCAAATAGAAGCAAATGCTTCAAGAACAACGAGGAAATGAGTGGCTAAAGAATACGAGGTGAGGAGCTCAGCCTGAAAACTCCAGAGAAATTCACGGTTGTATTTAAAATGTATTTTATAAAAACAGAAAGTCGGAAGTGAGGATGGAAGAGTTTGCTTAAGAATCTAGTTTTATTTTTTTCTGCTCGCATTCGAGTTAGCTCCTTCATAAAAGTGTTTGATTTTCTTACAGGTGAAGCCGCTTCCTTATTCGACACAGAAAACCCAGATTGGTTTCAAACAACTCGGACATAAAAAACTCAACAAGGAGCGACACGCGTGATAAATCCTGAAAGAACAGAACAGATTAAGAGCAGAGAGAGCTGGAGCTTTGTTTCTGTTATCAGAGGAACACAGTCCTGTACAAAATATTATTTAATTTTTTTGCGGTCCAAATCCTGCACTCTGATTGGCTGGCGAGCGGGTCCGTATCCTATGGTACGGACCCCGGTTACGGACCTCTGGCGACTAGCTTGTTCACAACAACAACAAACATAGTAGCATTTTTTGTCAACATTTATCTTTTTTTATAAGATTTATTTATAAGATTATCAAATATCTTATAAATGTTATTTGATAATCTTATAAATGTTTGCCAGCATTTCTCAGGAGAATAGCATTAATTTTACAGCATGGATAGCGATAACGACAGTGTTCACAGTGAAAGCGAGTTTTACTACCCTGAGGAAGAAGAAATGAAAGAAAACATTTCAGGAGAAAGCTAAAAACCTCTAACTGTTGCTAACGCCGAGCAAAAACATGGCTGAAACTTGAATGACTCCTATTTGTATAAATAGGGGACGACATAGGCAGCAAAATGTAGTTTTTTTTTCCCTGCCATGGAAGTGCACTTGTATACCGAGGAGGAAGCAATTTGCATTACAGCCGCGAATGAGGATTCAAAATGGCGGCTCGGCTCGGTTTTCCCTTTCGGGCGCTCTCGTTTTCTGTTAGAATTTGGTAAAGAAAAAAAAATGTATTTACCGGTTTAAGTTCGGTCCGTATGGTGAAATACCGTGACCTCGGCCTTGAATACTGACCTCGACCCAGAGGGCCTCGCTCAGTACTTTCAAGACCTCGGTCACGGGATTTCACCACACGGACCTCCCAGCTGGGAAATAACACAATATATCCTTTTTTCTTATATTATCCACCTTGAGGTTTATTTATTTCAAAAAAAAAAAAAAAAACCACCCTCGCTGTTTCATAACAAACCGGCTGCACTGATTCAGTTACAGGTTGCCAGGCCTGTATACAACACCCACAACCTACACACTAAACAACAATTTTAAACTCAAACATTATCCTGTCTGTCATGATGCAGTGCGGGGTTTTTTGTTTGTTTTTTTTAAACCTAAAGGTGGATGATATAAAAAATATATATATATATATATTCTCAAACACAGTACTGTTCAAAAGTCTTGGCACCCTGTTGTTTTCTTCATATAAACAGATTTCTATTTTGTGATTTCTACATTATCGAGTAATGAACCTACAGTCAGAGAGAGTTCTACATAGACACACTGAACTTTACAACGGCTGCATGCGTGTGAAATGGAAATAAATCAACTAAGGCAGGAAAAACTGTTTTGGATAAAATTGTTATTGTCCGTTACAAGTAAAAAGTAACCAGTAACCAAACTTAATAATAAACTTAACCAATAACCAAACTTCAGCTCAATGTGTGATCTTCATTTTATGTTGCAATTCACAACTATTCTATGGTTTTCCTAAAAAAAAAAAAGTAGCACTCGCAAAATAAGGGGAAAGTGATAATACTGGGGGGCAAGTGGAAATTTAACCTCACTTAAAAGTTTAAAAGTTAATGTCGAGTCCTGAATATGTACAATAACAGAACAAAGGCTTGCAGGTAATCAATGCACACCTCCATCTTGCGATTACTCTTCGCTCCCGTTGTGAAATTGTGCAACGCCCTTGGTTCATGACGCATCCTTGATTATTTGAAGGAGGAGGAAGCCTTTATTTTGGTCACATGTACACTCCTGAACAGTGAAATTCTTCCTCTGTATTTAACTCATCTGAAGCACACACAAGTGAGCAATGAGCACATACACAGTGGACAGCTATGCTACAGCACCCAGGGAGCAGTTGGGGGTTCGATGCCTTGCTCAAGAGCACTTCAGCCATGATAGCAGAAAGGGCAGTCCGTTCACTCAACTCCCCTCACATTTTTCCTGCTGGTCATGAGAATCGAACCGGTGACCCTTTAAGCCCGAAGCTGCTTCTTTAACCTTCGGGCCATGGCTTCCTCCTGGCAGCCATGTCCCTTCTCTAACCGTTGATTCCAATGGTTTTGCTCAAAATTAGTGAAAACATGGGCCTGTTTGCAATCTGGCACAAAGGTTCAAAGAATCCTGAAGGGAACCGGTTCAAGAACCCATTCCCTGTTGGTCGAAAAGGGGTATCTGAGACCACATTCACAGCTGTCCTATGAGGATATATACTGTATATATACACACACACACCATTACTAATTTTAGATTTCATATTACAGAAAATAAAAACACACTAAGTGGCTATTATTATTATTATTGTTTATTATAAAATTAGTAGAGACTGTTAAAAGGGACATGCCATACACTTCAATTATTTTATAGTATTTCCCGAGATGCTTTTGTACAGTACGTGAGGTTTTTTAAACAAAAATAAACACCTTCCTTGGTTCTTCGTTTTTTACGCATTTTAGCACAACCAACCAAACAGGCTGATTTTGAGGGTGTACCTTTAATTTTAAATATGTAAATAGCTTCATGCTGATTGGCTATCATCTAACTGTCTCATATACACCCACAGATTCTCTTAGCCAATCAGAGCAAATCTATTTATATATTTAAATTTGAAGGCAAACCGACAAAATCCGCCTGTTTTTATTCTGAAGGGTTTTTACACCATGGAAAGGCACAAGGGGGAAAAAAAAAGAACCAAGGTGTTTTTTCAATTTAAAAAAAAAAATCACAAACTTTACAAAAGCATCTCAGGGAATAATATAAAATAATTGAAAAGTGGTACATGATGTCTCCTTTAATATTTTTATTTTATATCAGAATCAAGTTTATTGCTGAGTATGTTCTCACATACAAGGAATTTGCTTTGGTGCTTGAACAGTTGAAATAGAGCGGCAGCTACAGTTAGTTATCGACAGTCCATAATTAGACACCTTTTCAGATTTACCAATAAAAAAACAATTTTACAAAGGTGAGTTTCAGCTACAACAGTTATTATTGGTTAATTAATCAACCAGAAGACCCACCTCGCCCTTTGAGCTTGTCGTCTGATGACACAGCTCATTGCCTGAGATGGACGTTATCATCGCAGGTAAGCACGGTGGAAAGATCATGGACATGTTTTTACTGATCAAATTCACCGATATTTCATGATCTCCTTGTCAAAACCTACTTTGTTTCTCACGCTTTCATTTGACAGTCGCCATTTTGTATCTAAACGCGTGTTTGAGAAGTCACGTGAGGTGTTGATAATAGTGATCACTTTCACCGGTGTCCATCATTATCGACACCCTGTGGAATTAAGTGACATTTACAACTGTTATGGATCGAGCTTTGTGTAACATTGCTGAAGTAGATGAAGTATTTTAAAAAAATAAAAGTGCTGTGATTTATAATCATTTTTTTTTCTGATCCATAACAGAATGGAATGCTTATAGAGTATTTGGAATCCTATTGCAATAAATAGAATTAGACCAGAATTAAATTCCAAGCATATACAAAATTACAAGCTTGAAATATTCAGATTTTTCTATTCCATTCAGATTTTTTTTTCTTTTGCAGTTAGTTGTAAATATCCACCACATATTACAATATCAGTAGACATTTTATATTTTGGTTCGAGGAATGAGACGTGACCTTTGACCTGGGTTCCCATGTGGTTACAACGTCAATTCCCTGTTGACATTTTTTGGTAAAACTACAAAACGAGAAATTAATACAAACAACCAATGATTAACAAAATGTGATCTATGAAAATACTTAGAAAGCGGGTAGAAAGTGGAACAAAAAGATTTTCTGACGCAGGTTAAACATTATCAGTTCATTTGTTTACAAGCATTAGAATTACTTCCTCATTTACGTCAGCACCGACATCCATATATTTATATAAAAGATATTTTGTACGAAATATAAGACTATGTAAAACAAATTTTAAATAAAAACTATATTTTGTTAATTTAATACCACATACCAATTTTTTTTAAATAAATAATCATCTGGATGTCGATAACCGCGGACAAAGGCATCGATAACTGGACAAAAGGCGTCGAGACGGTCACCGTGGACAGAGGCGTCGATACGGTCACCGCGGACAGAGGCGTCGATACGATAACTGAACAAAAGGCGTCGATACGATAACTGAACAAAAGGCGTCGATACGATAACTGAACAAAAGGCGTCGATACGATAACTGCAGACAAAGGCGTCGATACGATAACTGAACAAAAGGCGTCGATACGATAACTGCAGACAAAGGCGTCGATACGATACCTAGACAAAAGGCGTCGATACGATACCTAGACAAAAGGCGTCGATACGATACCTAGACAAAAGGCGTCGATACGATACCTAGACAAAAGGCGTCGATACGATACCTAGACAAAAGGCGTCGATACGATACCTAGACAAAAGGCGTCGATACGATACCTAGACAAAAGGCGTCGATACGATACCTAGACAAAAGGCGTCGATACGATACCTAGACAAAAGGCGTCGATACGATACCTAGACAAAAGGCGTCGATACGATACCTAGACAAAAGGCGTCGATACGATACCTAGACAAAAGGCGTCGATACGATACCTAGACAAAAGGCGTCGATACGATACCTAGACAAAAGGCGTCGATACGATACCTAGACAAAAGGCGTCGATACGATACCTAGACAAAAGGCGTCGATACGATACCTAGACAAAAGGCGTCGATACGATACCTAGACAAAAGGCGTCGATACGATAACTAGACAAAAGGCGTCGATACGATAACTAGACAAAAGGCGTCGATACGATAACTGTAGACAAAGGCGCCGATACGATAACTGCAGACAAAGGTGTTGATACGATACCTAGACAAAAGGCGTCGATAGGATAACTGCAGACAAAGGCGTCGATACGATACCTAGACAAAAGGCGTCGATAGGATAACTGCAGACAAAGGCGTCGATACGATACCTAGACAAAAGGCGTCGATGCGATAACTGCAGACAAAGGTGTCGATACGATACCTAGACAAAAGGTGTCGATACAATACCTAGACAAAAGGCGTCGATACGATAACTGCAGACAAAGGCATCGATACGATAACTGAACAAAAAGCATCGATACGATAACTGCAGACAAAAGGCGTCAATACGGTAACTAGACAAAAGGTGTCGATACGATAACTGCAGACAAAGGCATCGATACGATAACTGAACAAAAAGCATCGATACGATAACTGCAGACAAAAGGCGTCAATACGGTAACTAGACAAAAGGTGTCGATACGATAACTGCAAACAAAAGGTGTCGATACGATAACTAGACAAAAGGTGTCGATAATCGTGGACAACGGTGTCCTGTGATCCAATACGCCAAGTAACCGTGAACTAATTTTTTCCAGTGGAAGTTTGAGTGATTATTCCGGCACAGTTTGCGAACTGAAAGTCTTGCAATATCCAAAAGATGGTCAAGGAGAATTTAGCAAAGACAAAAGTAGCTACACACATCGAATACAAAAAATAGAACCATCTGAAAAATGCAAACTTGAAAAGTGGAGATATTTTGTGCATGAGTTGTCACACTGATAAGCTGCTGAGGTAATCATTTGTAAGCAAACAAAGAAACAAACAAGTGACCTGAGTAGCTTCTCTAACTGACTGCTGAGAGTAGAAAGACTCTGAGTGTCATTCGGATGGGATGAGATGAGATGAGATGAGATGAGATATTCCATTACATAACTGTTGTCTTGGCTAATGCTGCTAACAAGTTAGCTTAGCATAGGCAGCTAGCAGGACACATGAAGTGTTTACCTTTGAAGTTTTTAATGACCAGTTTCTTGGAGGTTCCGGATTTTGAGCTCGGACCTTTAGTCACTCCGTTGCTGTGCTCCACCAGAGCGGAGAAATTCACGCTCCGGTTCTGTCGGGACTCTTCTGCCATCATTTACAGCCAACTTTGTGTGGTGTTCGCCGGGGGGCTGAGCGGCCGCTCGCTGCCTGCCTGCCTGCTGCCTGCCTGCCGCCTCACCGCGGCCTCTCTGCACTGCCTCACCTGCGCGGCGCGGCTCGGCTCGGCTCGGCTCGGTTCGGCTCGCCACACGCTGACTGACAGCTGCCGCGTTCAGGCTCGCGCTGCTGCTGGCAAACTTGAAGGCGAGCAGAGGAACTCCGGCTGAAGTTAGCCAGCTAGCTCAGTTAGCACACGGGCTCGCTAAGTGCGGGAAAACAAACCTGTAAACAGCGTAAATAACTACAAACAATCAGCGTCGCAAACACCCGAAGCTGATGTACCGGACTGGCTCAGTATGTGACAGAAAGCCCACACGGTGTCGAGGGAAACGCACACAATGTTCATAGCTAACGGCTAATTTTCCTCCAAACACCACAACAAAATGGCCGTGTATCAGGGTTGCCAGGTCTGCATAAAATATCCCTCTTAATCCAAACCCTGCGAAAGAAAGAAGTCAAGTCAACTTTATTGTCAAACATGCCCGGCATACAGCACAGATGAAATTTCAGTCCTCTCTGACCCACGGTGCAAACAGGCAACGCAATAAATAAAAATAGAATAATTGAAATAAACAAACAACAATATAAGCACTCTAGATAAGAACTACACACAGACTAAACACTCAGACAATAAATTTCCTCTCTGCATTTAACCCATCTGGGGCGGCACGGTGGTGTAGTGGTTAGCACTGTCGCATCACAGCAAAAAGGTTCTGGGTTCGAGCCCCGTGGCTGGCGAGGGCCTTTCTGTGCGGAGTTTGCATGTTCTCTCCGTGTCCGCGTGGGTTTCCTCCGGGTGCTCCGGTTTCCCCCACAGTCCAAAGACATGCAGGTTAGGTTAACTGGTGACTCTAAATTGAGCGTAGGTGTGAATGCGAGTGTGAATGGTTGTCTGTGTCTATGTGTCAGCCCTGTGATGACCTGGCGACTTGTCCAGGGTGTACCCCGCCTTTCACCCGTAGTCAGCTGGGATAGGCTCCAGCTTGCCTGCGACCCTGTAGAACAGGATAAAGCGGCTACAGATAATGAGATGAGACATGCGTTTTGTGAAGTATGTTGGTCCGATTTCCCGATCAATTTTCTTCAAATATGGATTCAGAATTCATAAGACTGCACCATTTTACATCAATTTTTTCTTTTAAAAATTTTCCGGGGGAACCTGCTAGAATAGCACGACTGTGTCACGCAATCTGATCGACCACTTTTCATTCTCTGGGAACTGGGGAACAATTTTAAAATAAATTTGGAAATTAAATCTGGACTAAGAAAGTACAACCTGTGCCGTTTTCTATATTTATTAATTGAGAAATAGAGGAGAGAAAATGTGGAGCAAATGAACAAAAAAAAAAATCAACTTTAAAGCTGGGGCGGCACGGTGGTGTAGTGGTTAGCACTGTTGCCTCACAGCAAGAAGGTCCTGGGTTCGAGCCCCGTGGCCGGCGAGGGCCCTTCTGTGCGGAGTTTGCATGTTCTCCCCGTGTCCGCGTGGGTTTCCTCCGGGTGCTCCGGTTTCCCCCACAGTCCAAAGACATGCAGGTTAGGTTAACTGGTGACTCTAAATTGAGCGTAGGTGTGAATGTGAGTGTGAATGTTTGTCTGTGTCTATGTGTCAGCCCTGTGATGACCTGGCGACTTGTCCAGGGTGTACCCCGCCTTTCGCCCGTAGTCAGCTGGGATAGGCTCCAGCTTGCCTGCGACCCTGTAGGACAGGATAAAGCGGCTAGAGATAATGAGATGAGATGAACTTTAAAGCTAGCCTGCTAAGATAAACCTGTTCCCTAAATAGACTTCTGAGGGGAAACAGTGGACCTGGCAACCTGGTGCCTTCTCCTCTGATGCTAGTGCATGCTGGGAAAAGTCCTCGCCGTGCTTTGTGTGCTGAGGGACACAGCAATCAGCTGATTATTAACTACTCAGGACATAAATATCACTGAAAACTATTTATTAGTCATCCAGAAGTTTTTGAAAGTGTTAATGTATCTAAAGTAACAACAACAACAACTTTAGAACTAGAAACTGACACAAAACATATTTTATACCACATTCAGAAAGGAAAATACAAACATTTCAACTGATATCAGATATTTATTATACTGTATATTAATGTCTTCACATACAATATTTGACCTTTTTTCTTAATAGTAATGATGAATATAATTTGTGAAACCCAACTCACTGTCTTGCTGCTATAAATTTATTCTTTTTCTTTTTTTAAAATGCAGACTTTTGCACTGTCCGACTGTATATACACAACTGAGCCGTGTGTCTCCAGGTTTAAAAACACTATCAGGTTATTTGTTTAATTTAAACACTGACGATAACTCTCTCTGACCTCAGTGCTTTAAATATTTCAGTGTTTATCATCATCTCTAGCCGCTTTATCCTGTTCTACAGGGTCGCAGACAAGCTGGAGCCTATCCCAGCTGACTACGGGCGAAAGGCGGGGTACACCCTGGACAAGTCGCCAGGTCATCACAGGGCTGACACATAGACACAGACAACCATTCACACTCACATTCACACCTACGGTCAATTTAGAGTCACCAGTTAACCTAACCTGCATGTCTTTGGACTGTGGGGGAAACCGGAGCACCCGGAGGAAACCCACACGGACACGGGGAGAACATGCAAACTCCATACAGAAAGGCCCTTGCCGGCCACGGGGCTCGAACCCGGACCTTCTTGCTGTGAGGCGACAGTGCTAACCACTGTGGCTAGAGATAATGAGATGAGATCGTAATTATTATTGAATCAGGAAAGAATGTGTAGATTAACCACTTAACTCCAGAAAATATGAACAATCGATAGTTGCATTTATTTATTTATTTATTTATCTGTTTATCTATCTATCTTTGGTGGCACGGTGGTGTAGTGGTTAGCACGGTCGCCTCACAGCAAGAAGGTTCTGGGTTCGAGTCCAGCGTCCAGCGGGGGCCTTTCTTGTGGAGGTGTCTGCATGGGTTTCCTCCGGGTGCTCTGGTTTCCCCCACAGTCCAAAGACATGCGGTTAGGTTAATATGGCGTGTGATGAATAAAGTTGTGCTTTCTATCTATCTATTATTTGTTTAACTTTATTTCTCCACAGTGGTTAAGTAAATAGACAAGACAATAGGACCATAAGTAACCCCCCCCAAAAAAAAAATAAAAAATAAATAAAAATAAGATTTTAGTGAAATAAAACCTGATGTATAAGGCCAATAAATGTCAGTAGCCGGGTTGAATTAAATAAAACATTTTATGTATAATGTGCAATACAGAGCGTTAAAAATGTTGCGAATCTGCGTGAGTTGAATTTTCAGCTAGCGATGGTAAACAGGAAGTGCTTCTCTGATGGTATCCGGGTGAATTTAAACGCTCGTGCACGCTTAGCTTCTCAGAACCTGATGTGACCGTGTACAGGTGTTTATTATTATTATTATCATTATTATTAAATACAGTTTATATCTAGTCCTGGTCATGACCCAAAGTTAGCTTTAGCGTAGTTAGCATGTAGGCTAATGCTGCGTTCATGTGCTATGGGACGATGATATTTTCCAGTTGGGAAGTGGTATTTATCAGTGTGTTGTGTTCACATGCTTTTGTTGTTGTTGACAAATTAAAGATGGTGGACCAGATTCAGAATCAGGCCTGTTATTTGGCTAAAACAAGTATAGATTGCCTTGTTCATCAGCTGCAGCAGGAATATGAGTTATCAAAAGTCAAAAAATGCTGAATATTTCCTCATCATGACAAGTAGAGATTTTCTTAACACATTGAATGCCACGCAGTTTTTGGAAATTTGGCTGTAGCCAGTATCTAGATCATTGTTGGCGTTCTTTGGACAGCCACAGAATATTTTGTATTAGGCTATAATATACGTATTATAATAATATAATATCCATAACATGACTCGTTTAAAAGGTGAGAGTCAGCTTTCCGTAGTCTTGTACTGCTCGCCGCCATGTTGAAAAGGTTAAAGTTCATCTCATCTCGGCAACTCGTGTATCAAAATTTTCTCCGAGTTGCCCAGTGGAAAACACCACAAGAGGAGGCGTTCATGTGTGCTTTCCATGTCGACGTTTGGTATTTACCATAATTCCCATAACACATGAACGCACCATAAGTCTGGTAGCTCGGCTATGTTGGACCAGTGATGCTGTTTATATACATTGAGCTTCCGGTTTATGAAGTGCAGTGCACTGTAGAGGTGTACAGGTAGAGGCTGCGGTTCAGCTGCTGTGTGCAGGGGGTCGGTTCTGGTCCATCACTGCTCATTTACTGTAACTGGGTAATATACGGTAGGGTGGCCAGATTTCCCGAGTCTACAACCGTGATACTCGTGCACGCCCACGCGGTTTGATGTAAACATGCGTCGGCTCAGACAGGTGCTTTTATCATTTTGTAGAAGCTCACTTTTATCAACACTTCAGAGAATGATCAAGTATTTTCTTGTTCTCTACATGCACTTCTATCACAATTCAGTTAAAGTAAGAAAATCAGACAGCAGATGTGATGATAGGGAATAGGCCAATAGAGGGATTTCACTGACGTCACCCGAAACCGGAAGTAAACAGACCCTGCGCCATATTGGAAGACCAACAAACTCGTGATTAGGGGGAAATAACGGCAGCGGTATGTGAACCCACGAGAATAAAGTGGAGTGGCAAACGACTTAAACAAACAAATCTGAGCTGTTTTATTTATGATTTATTGGCCCAACAGTAGACTTGAAAGAAACCTGTGTGAGACTTGGCAAAAAACTGTGGATATAATGGATAATGTGCATGATCTGCGGACACTTTGAGGTAAGCAAACGCAAGAAATTCAGATTTAAAACATGCTAAATTGGCCCCAAGTTGATAACTGGATGAGGAGCAAGCCTCCCAGACTTCTACAATTTAATAATAATAATAATTTAGGATGGTTTGGGGCTTGCTCTCCTTCCTATTATATAAATAAAGCATAGTTGTTGTGTAGGCATATATCGTAAATACATATGTATAATTTGGATAAATTAACCTAAATTATGGATACCTTAATAGTAACAAGAAGTATTAATTTTTCAACTGAAAAGATCTCATCTCATTATCTCTAGCCACTTTATCCTGTTCTACAGGGTCGCAGGCAAGCTGGAGCCTATCCCAGCTGACTACGGGCGAAAGGCGGGGTACACCCTGGACAAGTCGCCAGGTCATCACAGGGCTGACACATAGACACAGACAACCATTCACACTCACATTCACACCTACAGTCAATTTAGAGTCACCAGTTAACCTAACCTGCATGTCTTTGGACTGTGGGGGAAACCGGAGCACCCGGAGGAAACCCACGCGGACACGGGGAGAACATGCAAACTCCGCACAGAAAGGCCCTCGCCGGCCACGGGGCTCGAACCCGGACCTTCTTGCTGTGAGGCGACAGCGCTAACCACTACACCACCGTGCCGCCCCAACTGAAAAGATATATTATTAAAAGATAAATATCAACAAGATTACCTTGGCCATAACTATGTGTAGGTTATTCTTAATAACAGCTGTAATATCACGAACCAAGCCACTAACAACATAATTGTAAGCCTGTAGCCCTTTGTAGGCCTTCAAGTCATCAGCAGTGTAGGCACTGGGTGTAAACAACAAATAGTTTACAATGTCTGGGTAGCAAACAGATGGCAGAATTGGTGTCCGGTCCTCCTTATGTTTCCATTCTCCCTTGCCGCGAGTCTTATCATATGGGTCAAACCCATCAATCACAGCCAGTTTCTCCACATACCGTGCCCTTTCTGCAGCTGGTAATGTACTCACATAACCAGAATTATCAGCCATCGTGTCACTTTACTCTCGCTCGTACTTTGTTTTATATTGTGAGTGCATGTACTTGGTCTTCCAATATGGCGCCTAACAAAATCTCGCGGCGCGTGACGTCACCGTACCGCGAGATTTTGTTAGGGCGCCATTTTGGAAGACCTCAAGTACATACATACATACTCACAATATAAAACAAACTTCGAGCGAGAGTGAAGTGACACGATGGCTGATAATTCTGGTTATGTGAGTACATTACCAGCTGCAGAAAGGGCACGGTATGTGGAGAAACTGGCTGTGATTGATGGGTTTGACCCATATGATAAGACTCGGGGCAAGGGAGAATGGAAACATAAGGAGGACCGGACACCAATTCTGCCATCTGTTTGCTACCCAGACATTGTAAACTATTTGTTGTTTACACCCAGTGCCTACACTGCTGATGACTTGAAAGCCTACAAAGGGCTACAGGCTTACAATTATGTTGTTAGTGGCTTGGTTCGTGATATTACAGCTGTTATTAAGAATAACCTACGCATAGTTATGGCCAAGGTAATCTTGTTGATATTTATCTTTTAATAATATATCTTTTCAGTTGAAAAATGAATACTTCTTGTTACTATTAAGGTATCCATAATTTAGGTTAATTTATCCAAATTATACATGTATTTATGATATATGCCTACACAACAACTATGCTTTATTTATATAATAGGAGGGAGAGCAAGCCCCAAACCATCCTTTATTATTATTATTATTATTATTATTATTATTAAGTTGTAGAAGTCTGAGAGGCTTGCTCCTCATACAGTTATCAACTTGGGGCCAATTTAGCATGTTTTAAATCTGAATTTCTTGTGTTTGCTTACCTCAGTGTCCGCAGATCATGCACAGACTTATCCATTATATCCACAGTTTTTTGCCAAGTCTCACACAGGTTTCTTTCAAGTCTACTGTTGGGCCAATAAATAAAACAGCTCAGATTTGTTTGTTTAAGTTGTTTGCCACTCCACTTTATTCTCGTGGGTTCACATACCGCTGCCGTTATTTCCCCCTAATCACGAGTTTGTTGGTCTTCCAAAATGGTGCAGGGTCTGTTTACTTCCGGTTTCGGGTGACGTCAGTGAAATCCCTCTATAGCCTAAATTTTCAACTGATTTATTTCACCTTTGTGAAAACGCCAAGAAAATGCATTGCTTGCATATTAACATCAACATTTTATGCGATGAACTTTTTTAAACAATAGGCTATGCATTGTAACAGGAATGAGCGCATGAGCCTAACCGTTGTCACCTCTGAACCTTTACCCAAAATGCCTCTGTTTAATCTTAACCAGTGTAGGCCATACATGTCAACCTGTACGGAATGTCCGTATTTTATACAGATTTGATTCAATAAATGTAGTATACGGGTGTACAAATAAAGTTATATGGATTCTTTAAAAAAACTTCAATATTTATTTAGAGCTATAATCAATTCCCACGATGATAACAGAGCGCATAACATTTTCAAACGTACTGCACACCACAGAAAGCACAGAGAGCCAGTAAAGAGTCTTATGAAATCGCGTGTTATCTTGTGGTAGCGAGACTTCGTTCCACTTTTGATCATGCGCACACCGCATTGCGAGAATCCCGCCAACCAGGAAGTAACATTTTGTTTGAAAAGTGTATTTCCACCTGAACGACTTTCACTAGCGACTGAAAAGATTCTGAATGGGCACTCCGGCAAGATCAACACAGACACTTGCTGTGACATGCAGCCTCGTGAGGTATTGGTGCAGAGTGCTAAAAAAGCTGTCATGGAGTACAATTCAGAACATTAGAGTGACACTTTGTGTTTTTGTCAAACATTGGAGCTTTGTATTCATTCTGAAGGTTTATTGTTATTAATATTGAATAAAAAGTAACTTGGACATATTGTTAATTATCATTCAAATTTTAGGTAAATTATTTTAATTTGCATCTTATAAGGGTTTTATAAGGGAAATACGGATTTTGGAGGTTGGCTATACAGGTTTGATTGACCAAAGGTTGACGTATGGTAGGCTATTAACTATTTTGAAAACGTGAACCCTGAGTTGACAACGGCATCAAACAAGTCAAGACAATCTGTGATACAGATTAAAGACAGATGAAAGACAACAAAAAATGCTTCAGAAACACAGCCACCCAACCCAACCACCCTAAAGAAGATGACATTTTATTGCATATATTTACATGATGAGTGAATTTGCTCCAGTAGCGCTTTATTGCCCGAGAGCCTGCTGGGAAACTGCGAGCAAGTATCGTTGAAATTGGCCTGGGTAATGAGCAAGGCTTTGAGAGCAGGTACGGTCATGCGATTCCTCTCGTCAGTCCAGGTGTTACTCATGAGTGAAAATATTCACTCAACTGGAGCATTGGTGCCAGGTAGGCACATGGCAAACTGGCAAAGCTGGCTGACATTGCTGTAAGGAATCTCCCTACTCTTGAAGTGCACGAACATCTCCGCCCAGCGCTCATCTGTTTGGCATTGTTGCGTAGTAGTTGACAGCCGCTAGCGAAAAAAATGTTATAACGCGGCCTCTATATTGCAACATTGTAAGGTTGACTGCGCACACACACATTGATGCTGAATTGCTAGAAGCTTTATTGACATCTCGTTGGCTATATATGATTGCTGTAACCGGGACATTTCAGCATCCCGACGGACCTTTGTCGGGACTGGGGACACGCAACTCAAAATCAGGACTGTCCCGGTCAAACCGGGACGTCTGGTCATGTTAGGTTAATAGCTTTAGTGATGTGGTTGAGATATAAAAACAGTACACTGAGTGGCTTCATGTAAATTTAAATATTTCATTCATTCATTCATTCATTCATTCATATTATTTCAGATTGAATCCCAAGATCAGAATGGCTCACATCACGATCAATCAATATCTCCAGCAGGTGGGTTTGGTTTGTACTGAGTAACACTGGCTGAAATAAATCACTTATCCAGTATAAAATACTGTATACTCTAACAGCAGTCTATCCTGTAGATCCAGGAGGCCATTGACAACAGAGAAGGCATTTTCTCTGCAGAGCTGCTGTCTTTCAAACACCCACATGTAGCCAATCCTCGACTACAGGTAAGGCAGGATTCCTTTTGTTTTATATCACAACACTAACTATTTAAAGGGCATATCCTGGATCAAATTCTGGAAAATCCCAAGAGAGTCTGGAGCCAGATTCGTGACGTTACCTGCGGAAGCGCCAGCAGGCTGCAAGAGCTTTGCACGGTTTCAGTGCACAGCCTGTGTAGACCAAGTTTAGCAGCTAGTGATTTTTGCAATGAAATATGGAATTGTCATCTGAGCGCAATGTTATTTCACCTTTGGATGAAGAGTGTAATGTTGCTACACCCCTCTACGATACATCTGTTAACCATTTTACTAATTACGTGATAACGTTGAAGAAATTTGCAGAAAACCACCAGGTCGTTTTCTCATAAACAAACCAGCGCTGGCGTAGGATTCAGAGGGAGGCGTCCCGCACGCGACGTCACGAAAATCAATGTTTGCCGGGAAATCCAAACGCCAAGTTTTTTCAGAGGCGAACCAATTCGCCTCAAATGGCTTGATTTCAACTGAATTTTTCTGGTATTGCGCAAGGTAAAAAAAATTGCACAAAATGTGGGAACTTACCAATATTGAATGCTGATTCTGATCGAATGTAAATCAATGTCTGTCGATCCAATGTACAAAGTCAAAGTTCTAACAATAAAAATGGTACAAGTCCAAAAAGCCTGAGCAACAACCCAACTTATATACAGGCTATATACAGGTTGACGGTTCAAGTTCACTTACTTTTGGTTGTAGTTAATTATTACATTGCAGTTGTTCAAAACAAAAGGGCTTTGCTGAGTGAAGTCTATAATACCCCTTTTCCACCAAATCAGTTCCAGGGCTGGTTCAGGGCCGGTGCTGGTTCACAACTCGTTCAACTTGCAAGCTAGCTGAGAACCAGTTTGCTTTTCCATAGCTCGCGGTGCTAAGAGAAGCCACGTCATTACGTCGCTGTATACGTCAGTTACGTCGTTGTATACGTCATTACGTTGCTACGTTTGCATAAACCTTGGCGCGAGTATCAAAGCAAAAACAACACGGAAGAAGCAGCAGCAGCAACAATAATAATAATGGATGACTTCGCGTTTGTACAGCTGCTGCTTCTCGTCGCTTAAAAATGGCGATCTTTCACGGTCTTGTTATTGTTGTTGGTCTTAACAACTCCGCCCCCCGCTGACGTAAGCGGTTCTTTCCTCTGGCCCAGCAGAGAGTTGGTGCTAGCCTGGAACCGGTTTTTCTGGCCCCAGAGCCAGTTCTTTGTCAGTGGAAACAGAAAACCCGGTTCCAAACTAAGCACTGGCCCCGAACCAGCCCTGGAACTGCTTTGGTGGAAAAGGGGCATAAGTGAGGTCCTCTTGTAAAAGTCTCCGTCGCTTTACATTTCCGTTATTGCTCTCTTTTCCAGCTTTTTGATGTCCGTTGGTCTGTTTTTCTCTTGTAAATATGCATGAAGAATATATAATGAAGTTTTTGTAGCATTTCAGGTTTTCAGCGTGTCTTTAGTTTCAGTTTATTTATTTAGTGCTTAAACCGAGCACTGAATTAACCCCGTTTTCTCTCTCTCCCGGCCAACAAAGAAATGATTGTGCGCATGCGCAACAGAAAAGTTTTGTCGTTGAATCTTTGTGTGTGACGTTGTGTTTTCTTGACAACATGCAATATTGTATCAATATTGCACGCTCATTCTCCATTGGGGAGAGTGGTGTAATACATGGAGGATAAGCGAGATGATAACAATATCGCATGCCATCAATAAACCCACTACAAGGGAATAGAATACATGTTTTTATTCCATAGAAAAAGTGGCCCGTATGGATAATAATTTTATTTATTGAGCAATAAGATATTGTCCATTTTATTTGTTTAGAATTCACAGCTCTAAAACAAGGGGGTCAGTCCACCTCAAATCGCCAGATTTCAGAAAGTGTTCCCGCCTGGCCAGTCCAGATTCACTTCCGAATATTAATGTCATTAGTCCCAATAAATAGTGTGCAAACTTTCAGCCTTACATCTTTGTTAGTTTTAGAGATACAGGGGCATGAATAAGGGGCGTGGCTTGAATTTTACCCTAAAAATGAGTGATATAGAAAAAAATCTCTGAAGTTCCATAAGCCATAACTTTTGAACTATATAAACTCGATGTATGAAGAGTTCAGGAATTGTTCCTAGGTATATTTTTAAATACTGCAACTGAAGATCTTCAATTGCATATTTACCACTTTTGTTGAAATCTGTGTTTTAAAAAAAAAAAAGTGTTTTGGAGCATTTTTGTAGCCCTCTGTATCTCCACATTTAAACATGTCAGAGTTTTCAAATTCTGGTATTTATTTCTCATGTTGTAGTACCATTTTGGTAAGAGATCAAACTTTCTGAGTTATGAGAAATTAAATACATAAAGGAAAAAATAATTTTGCACCCATATTTCAAACGCATATTCATTCATGACGCAATCTGCAATAAATAGAGGATATTACATAGTTGCATGAAGATATGAAGTTTATCTTCGAGTGGTGAGTATATTTTTCAATACAAGAACCTAAACTTCATATTTTCATGCCACTGTGTAATGGTCTTTCTATTATATGGACATGTCTACAAAAAAAAGGCAACTTAATCAAAATCATTTTAATTTTAAATCGGTTTGCCATTTTGACAACGCACGTCTAGTCAGTGGGAAAACACTGGGAGTGACGTCATTGGAATGAAATCTCATCTCATTATCTCTAGCCGCTTTATCCTTCTACAGGGTCGCAGGCGAGCTGGAGCCTATCCCAGCTGACTACGGGCGAAAGGCGGGGTACACCCTGGACAAGTCGCCAGGTCATCACAGGGCTGACACATAGACACAGACAACCATTCACACTCGCATTCATACCTACGGTCAATTTTAGAGTCACCAGTTAACCTAACCTGCATGTCTTTGGACTGTGGGGGAAACCGGAGCACCCGGAGGAAACCCACGCGGACACGGGGAGAACATGCAAACTCCACACAGAAAGGCCCTCGCCGGCCCCGGGGCTCGAACCCAGGACCTTCTTGCTGTGAGGCGACAGCGCTAACCACTACACCACCGTGCCGCCCTGGAATGAAATATTGGGAATTATTATACATGCAGGACACGTTTTGATTGAATAAAAAATGTACAGTGGGGCAAAAAAGTATTTAGTCAGCCACCAACTGTGCAAGTTCTCCCACTTAAAAAGATGAGAGAGGCCTGTAATTTTCATCATAGGTACACTTCAACTATGAGAGACAGAATAGGGGGAAAGAATCCAGGAAATCACATTGTAGGATTTTTAATGAATTAATTGGTAAATTCCTCGGTAAAATAAGTATTTGGTCACCTACAAACAAGCAAGATTTCTGGCTCTCACAGACCTGTAACTTCTTCTTTAAGAGGCTCCTCTGTCCTCCACTCGTTACCTGTATTAATGGCACCTGTTTGAACTCGTTATCAGTATAAAAGACACCTGTCCACAACCTCAAACAGTCACACTCCAAACTCCACTATGGCCAAGACCAAAGAGCTGTCAAAGGACACCAAAAGCAAAATTGTAGACCTGCACCAGGCTGGGAAGACTGAATCTGCAATAGGTAAGCAGCTTGGTGTGAAGAAATCAACTGTGGGAGCAATTATTAGAAAATGGAAGACATACAAGACCACTGATAATCTCCCTCGATCTGGGGCTCCAAGCAAGATCTCACCCTGTGGGGTCAAAATGATCACAAGAACGGTGAGCAAAAATCCCAGAACCACACGGGGGGACCTAGTGAATGACCTGCAGAGAGCTGGGACCAAAGTAACAAAGGCTACCATCAGTAACACACTACGCCGCCACGGACTCAAATCCTGCAGTGCCAGATGTGTCCCCCTGCTTAAGCCAGTACATGTCCAGGCCCGTCTGAAGTTTGCTAGAGAGCATTTGGATGATCCAGAAGAGGACTGGGAGAATGTCATATGGTCAGATGAAACCAAAATAGAACTTTTTGGTAAAAACTCAACTTGTCGTGTTTGGAGGAGAAAGAATGCCGAGTTGCATCCAAAGAACACCATACCTACTGTGAAGCATGGGGGTGGAAACATCATGCTTTGGGGCTGTTTTTCTGCAAAGGGACCAGGACGACTGATCCGTGTAAAGGAAAGAATGAATGGGGCCATGTATCGTGAGATTTTGAGTGAAAACCTCCTTCCATCAGCAAGGGCATTGAAGATGAAACGTGGCTGGGTCTTTCAGCATGACAATGATCCGAAACACACCACCCGGGCAACGAAGGAAGGAGTGGCTTCGTAAGAAGCATTTCAAGGTCCTGGAGTGGCCTAGCTAGTCTCCAGATCTCAACCCCACAGAAAATCTTTGGAGGGAGTTGAAAGTCCGTGTTGCCCAGCGACAGCCCCAAAACATCACTGCTCTAGAGGAGATCTGCATGGAGGAATGGGCCAAAATACCAGCAACAGTGTGTGGAAACCTTGTGAAGACTTACAGAAAACGTTTGACCTCTGTCATTGCCAACAAAGGGTATATAACAAAGTATTGCGATGAACTTTTGTTATTGACCAAATACTTATTTTCCACCATAATTTGCAAATAAATTCTTTAAAAATCAGACAATGTGATTTTCTGGATTTTTTTTCTCATTCTGTCTCTCATAGTTGAAGTATACCTATGATAATTACAGGCCTCTCTCATCTTTTTAAGTGGGAGAACTTGCACAATTGGTGACTGACTAAATACTTTTTTGCCCCACTGTATTTTATTCCCTTCTAGTGGGTTTATTGATGGCATGCAATATTATCACTTATCCTCCATGTATTACGCCACTCTCCCAATGCAGAATGAGCGTGCAATATTGTTATAATATTGCACGTTGTCAAGACAACATGACGTCACATCGGCACTCGTGAAGATCCAATGACACAACTTTTCTGCTGCGCATGCGCACAATCATTTCTTTGTCGGCCGGGTAAGAGAGAAGATGAGGCTAATCCAATGCTAGGTTTAAGCACTAAATAAATAAACTGAAATTAAAGACGCACTGAACACCTGAAAGGCTACCAAAACTTCATTATATGTTCATGCATATTTACAGGAGAAAAACAGACCAACGGACATCAAAAAACTGGAAAAGAGACACATCAGAGATGTAAAACTTCAGCGCTAGCGAATGACTGTGACTGTTTGTAAACAAACACAGCTGTGAGGTTTACTTCATTAAAAGTGGAAGATTTTGAGAGAATTTTGGCTGCCAGGTCGCTCCATTGTGTGTAGCTGTCAATGTTTGATTTTAAAAGTAACTAAGTAAATTACACAGGGGAAAAAAATTATAATATTTGGCTTGGCTGCGCTAGCACTGGCCTGTGCTAACACTACACCAGTGAGAAGGGAACTGGGTTGCCGCGCTAACAGCACCGAGGCGTGGGTAAGCTGGCATCGGCCTTTGAGAATACTGATATGAAGAGTGTATGTATAAAAATAATATTGGCTGGCTTTTTTTCATGGTTTATCAGATATATTCCATTCGGCTAGCATGATACCAAGCTTGTAGTACTCGAGTCCGACTCATGACTTGACTTAAACTTGAGTACTGATGACTTGGACTCGGACTCGGATTTTTTCTTTGTTTTTTGTAACATGCTATAATAATTTGGCATAAGATATATTTATATCTACATTAATTTTTGTACTAATTTCATGCAAGAATGTCACACCTGCGCGCCTTGGCGCGTGCATAAGATAGGCTCTCGGGTGCGCTCCGGACCGTGCACATGCCAAGCGTGCTCTCTCTTGCACCTGCACAGGATTAAGGCGCAATCAGCACGCTTGTATAAAAACTGTGAAAACACACTTACTTTGCGAAGTATTGAGTTGCGTTGCTGACACATTACCAAGCCTTATTTCCTTGTTTGGTTTCCTGATTTCCTGTTTCTCGTCTTGGATTCTACCGAGTCTACGATGGCCTGTTTGTGCCTCGCTCGACCTGTTGCCCGTTTTACAATTTTGCCTGCCGTTCTGGATTGTTTACCCTTTTCACTCGTCTTAATAAACACACCTTCTGCACTTACACCCGTCTCCCAACCATCTCTGACAGAATACTTCACACTCCCTGATAAAAGAGAATGCACAGGGACTCAAGTATGACAAGCCTGAAGAAATGAAGGCTTGACCTATTGTCTCATTCATCTTTTGATCTCGAACCCGAATGTCTTCAGTGTATCATGAAAACAAAAGGACTGGCCCTGTCGTTCCAATACTTTTGGACGAGACTGCGACTATAAACCTGTTATTTACCTCGCAGCTGGAACTACTATTAGAGCTGCTGTTGTAGAAAATTAATCACCAGTTTCTAACTAGCGCTGTGGTATAAACAAACTTCAGAGCTGAAGTAGCAAAAGTCTTTGAAGAATTCATTCAAATATTCTACAAAATTCTAAGATCAATTTTAAATAAATGTTGACTCAGAAACAGCTGCGCTTAGACTTGTATTGTAACGATTATAGTTTAAAGTACGCCTGAGTCTGTTCTTCACGGATTCAGTCCAGAAAGATGTTGACATTCTAGTCTTATTTGTGTTGAGAACGTTGGCGTATTCCTTTAAACCACGCTGATTAAAACGCATACATTTGATAATTGATTAAGGGCGCATGTTAATTAGCTTTATGTCAAGGGATATATGACGTATTGGATTTAAGGGCGTGATCTTTATCAAGAAACCTTTAGAAAAACTGTCCTATTGAAAATGGTTCAGCCTGCATCTAGTTGTGTGAAATCTGCGACGAAGGCTTGTTTTGTGTCGATAGTTATCCAGTCCGGAGGATAAATGTCAGCAGGTGCTGGAGCCTCCTTACGATGAGATGGTTGCTGCACATCTGAGGTAGGTATGCTTAGTCACAGGGTATTTCTGGCACTAAAACCTAAATTATATAAACTCCTCAAAGATGGGTTTCTGTGTTTTTTTTTTTTCTTTTATCTCTTTCAGATGCACTTATGCTGTGGCAAACCATGACTTTGTGGAGGCATACAAATGTCAGACAGTGGTGGTGCAATATCCTTTCCTGGAAGTATAAATAAGATCTTGTGTGTAGTAGAACAGGGGTTCCCAAACTTTTCCATGCCAAGGCCCCCCAAACAGCATTAGCTTCTGGCCGGGGACCCCCTTTGCAAACCCACAGACAATGCTACAAAATATGTAAAGAAACATCAACTTTTAGAATGTTTTCTCTTACTTTTATTCAATAATTGTTACATTTGTTTAGCATAAGAATATTATTAACTAACATGTTTTCAACACACATATTTTCGCACTGAACAATAAACTGTATAACCTCCTGCAGTACCTGATTCAACTCGTTATCCATCCTTTTTGCGACCAGTGCCTCGCGATGGAGCATGCAGTGTGTGGCCACTACATGCGGGGCCTTCTGCTTAATGAGCGCGGTCACTCCACTGATCTTCCCAGTCATTGCGGCGGCTCCGTCCAAACACGCCCCCACACAACGGGTCCAGTCCAATCCGTTAGACTCGATGTAATCGTCCAAAACTTGAAAAATGTCTTTCCCAGTAGTTCTTCTTTCAAGTGCTTTACAAAATAGTATTTCCTCCACAAATCTTTCCTGTGAAATAAATCTGATGTACACAAGCAGTTGGGCCTCATTGGATAAATCTGTGCTCTCATCCAGCTGAAGTGCGAAGTATTCGCTGGCTCTCACCTGCTCCGACAGCTGAGCAGATACGTCTTGAGCCATGTCACCAATCCGTCGGCTCACGGTGTGATCAGAGAGTGGGACAGCATCGATTTTTTTGGCAGCATCCTCACCAAGCAATTCTCGGACAATGTCTTTGGTGGCTGGTAAAATCAAATCATCTCCAGCTGAGTGAGGTTTTTTAGCACGAGCAATGTGGTACGAGGCTAAAAATGATGCCTTCAGGGCCCGCTCGGGGACAGTAGCTTGCTGGGTGAATGCAGCAGATTGCCTGACCAAATGCTCTTCTTTGCGTCTGAAGAAATCTACTGTTTTTTCGGCATCTGTTGGATGTTTTTGTACCAAGTGACGCTGAAGTTTCGAAGGTTTTTAAGCACTCATTTGACAGGGTCTCCAGACAGAGGACGCATTTCGGGCAATCATGGCCATTTTTCTGTATGGCTGTAAAGCCATACTTAATGTATGCTGCCTCATATTTTCGGATTTTAGTTGGCCAGGACTTCTTAGTTTTTTTCGCAGCAGTGTCCTCCACAGCAGGGCTGTTGGTTTGTTCCTTCGGTCTCTTCTTCAAAAACCTGTCCATTTTGCGCTAGCAATACGCTAGCTTGAGGAGCAAAGCAGCTTGATAAATGGCGCAAACCGCAACGTCACAGGCAATCGGAGAGATGAGCATGGCAAACAACGTTTCGATATGATGTATTATTATTAATAATTATATTTTATAATAATGATTAAAGGTCCCATGGCATGAAATTTTCACTTTCTGAGGTTTTTTAACGTTAAAATGAGTTCCTCTGACCTTCTTAAGTCACCCCAGTGGCTAGAAATTTCATAATGTGTAAACCAAACTATGCCCAACATTTGAGAATGGCGCGTCAAAACGGTGCGTTGATAAACTCTTCCCTTGCCTACGTCAGCAAGGGAGATGATCCCCACGCCCCCCCTCTGGATTCCCAACCCAGCTCAAAAGTTGCCACCAAACATGGAAATTGCGCTGTACATGGATGTGACAACACAGAAAGGAGTCTGTTTTTACTGCCGACGGGAGAGCCCCTGAAGATGCAGTGGCTTAATTTTATTTACTCCAATAATACGCCGTCGAGTCTACCTAAGACGGTGTATGTTTGTCGGAAGCATTTTCCTGAGGAATGTTTCCACAACTTGGGACAGTACAGGGCAGGTTTTGCACATCAACTGTCACTGAAGCCTGGGTCTGTACCAAGCATCCCTGCCGCATCAGCAACAAACACTGAACAAGTAAGTGTATAACTGTTAAGTCGTTTTGCCGTGTTTTAAAATCGGTGCGTTAGCCTTGCAATGGCTACATTAGCTGTGCAGCTAACCGCTTCCTGCAGTTAGCCAGGTACTCTGCGCTACAAAACCAAAAAGCATGCAGCATGCTCTGTTATAATAGCCAATCAAAACAGTTTTTACAAAGACACCCACATTCTTTTTTTTAAGTCACTCGTTCATTTTATTTGTTTGTTTGTTCAGGAAAAACCCAAACATTTGTTGAATTTATTTTATTTCCTTGTGTCGCACCTTAATGATGTCAGCGCGCGGTATTTTTCCCTTCGCGATTTGTTCCTTCTCTCTCGCCATAGTAAGACACCCACATCCGCTTGTTCTGACCCACTGGAGGTAGCGTCACAGTGCTGTTAGCCAATCAGAGGTAACACGTTTACATGTCATGAATATTAATGATAAGACCCGCCCCCACCCTCTACCCTTCCCCGCCTCCTGCTTCTCATTAGCAAAACGATGCACTGGGAAAAGCGCTGAAATGGGGCTTTCTCCCAGGAGGCTATATTTACGTGCCGAGGGTTCATTTCGAGAAAGGCTGCGGATATAACATCCGGAAACCTCCACGAGCCCGTTTAAAGCATCAACAAACCACCATGCCATGGGACCTTTAAAAAACTAATTACAATATATTTAATAATAATTATTTTAAAAAAGTAAATTTTTTTCCGCAATTTTTTTATCGTCCCTCCAACTTTCTGAGGCCTCCTAGCGCCCCCTGGTGGCCCCCAGGGGGCCGCGGCCCCCACTTTGAAAACCACTGTAGTAGGAAGTAAGAGGATGTGTGAAACGTTCAGAGGTCGTGTCGATGCTTCTGTAATCACAAGCACCATTGTTCACCTTAACATCATACATCGTTCCTGAAAGCTTTTCAAGCTCATAAAGAAGAAAACTGGTAAGATCTCACTGGCGTTTGTTCACGTGTGCATTGAAACGGGATTATCTAGGTGTTGATCAGTGTCTGAATGAATGAGTCTTTTTGATTATAACTGGTACCTGTTGTTCAACTCTTGGTTTGTCTTTCAGGGCTTTACCTCTGATGTTTGCTGTTACACTTGATCTGCGAATATTTGCCAACAACGTAAGTGAATTTCGCAGCAACCCTTATTTTATTCACTCACCCTATTTGAACCCGTGGGAAAGGGCTCGTTTCAAGAGAGGACTGATCTGTTTTGAACGGCTCACAAAGAAGAAAAGTTTCTCTTCGCCATACTGTGCCTCTCAATGTTGTAAAGTCTAGGGGCGTGGCTTATTCAGGGGCATGGTTATTTAAACGCTAATGGTTTCCAGACGCCACGTTTATTAACACCTGATCATTCTTGCCGTGTTATCGGTTAGATATGAACGTTTCATGAATCGCATGTGAACCCTGTCGTATGACGATTTCTACACTCGGATCTGCACTGGTTTCGATGTTGCGTTGAAGGCCAGTGACGCTAGCCAGTCTTTGGGAGTCTGTGAACTCGTGCACTGTATGTGGAAGAGGACAGATAGTGCTTTCTTCCATGTGTGTTACATTGCCTTGTATCGCTGTATAAGCAACAGTTTAAAAAGATGTGTTTGGCTTGGAAGAAACACGTTACCCTTTTTGCTCCCTGCTTGGTAGTTGTTGTATGATAGCGGGAGAGCTATGGAGCTGGTGGCTGGGAATTTTGTGTGTATGATACCAAATGTCAGTGTTTTTCTATCAATCTCTCTGTCTCACACAAAGCACCAAATCAGAAAAGGTTGAGATGGTATGTTAAAATTAAAAATTCAAGTGCATATTCTGGACCAATATTTTAATTTTTTTTTATATGGAAGTATGTCCCCTAACACACACTCATCCAGAAGGGTAATTTTGCACAAGGCCATCTGTCTAGAGCAGAAAAAAATCAAATAAAATGCGTCTGGAAAAATCCCAAGGGAGTCTGGAGCCAGATTCGTGACGTCACCTGCGGAAGCGCCAGCAGGCTGCGAGAGCTTTGCACGGTTTCAGTGCACAGCCTGTGTAGACCAAGCGCTCCCATTTCTCTCTCACTGTCCGGTCTTTTGGGAAACGATGAGTACTAATCCCATCATGATTGGTGTTGCTACACCCTCCTACGATACATCTGTTAACCATTTTAATAATTACGCGATAACGTTGAAGAAATTTGCAGAAAACCACCAGGTCGTTTTCTCATAAACAAACCAGCGCTGACGTAGGATTCAGAGGGAGGCATCCCGCACGCGACGTCACGAAAATCACTGTTTGCCGGGAAATCCAAATGCCAAGTTTTTTCAGAGGCGGACCAATTCGCCTCAAATGGCTTGATCTCAACTGAATTTTTCTGGTATTGCGCAAGGTAAAAAAATTGCAGAGAATGCAGAATGTTACAGATATTTGACCAAAGTTTAATATAAAATAGGAGAATTACATTGATCTTGCTCCTGAATTTACCCGTGATACGCACTTCAAAACAATGATTTGTAAATCATCTTTCACCTTTATTGCAGTCAAAGCAATACAACGGCACATTATTTGATGTTTTACCTCATTTAAAACAAAAAAAAAAAGTTGGGACAGTAAAGCATTTGCCATTTCTTCTCACAACACTTGACAGATGTTGAGGGACTGAAGACACCAAGTGATGAAGTGTTTCAGGTGTTATTTTGTCCCATTCTTCCTGCAAACAGGTCTTAAGGTGTGTAACAGTACGGGGCTGTCATATTTTTCATTTCAAAATTCTCCACACGTTCTCTGTTGGGGACAGAGGGGACAGGCACCCTCTTCCACAGCCATGCCTTTGTAAGATGTGCAGAATGTGGTTTTGCATTGGCTTGTTGAAATCTCCCTGGGAAAGACGGCGTTTTGAAGGCAGAATATGTTGCTCCAAAATCTGTGGACTTTTCTGCATTAATGCTCCATCACAGAAGTGTAAGTTACCTTTGCCAAGGGCACTGACACAACCCCATACCGTGACAGACCCTAGCTTTTGGACTTGTTGCTGGTAGCAGTCTGGATGGTCCTTTTTTTGTGGTTGGTCCTGAGCACACAGTGTCCATTTCTTACAAAAAACATCTGGAATACTGCTTTGTCTGACCACACTACACATTTCCACTGTGTGATGGTCCATCCCAGATGCCTCCGAGCCCAGAGGAGCCGATGGCGCTTTTGGACACAGTTAACACAAGGCTTCCTTTTTGCACAGTTAAGTTTTAACTGGGGCGGCACGGTGGTGTAGTGGTTAGCGCTGTCGCCTCACAGCAAGAAGGTCCAGGTTCGAGCCCCGTGGCCGGCGAGGGCCTTTCTGTGCGGAGTTTGCATGTTCTCGTGTCTGCGTGGGTTTCCTCCGGGTGCTCCGGTTTCCTCTACAGTCCAAAGACATGCAGGTTAGGTTAACTGGTGACTCTAAATTGAGCGTAGGTGTGAATGTGAGTGTGAATGGTTGTCTGTGTCTGTGTGTCAGCCCTGTGATGACCTGGCGACTTGTCCAGGGTGTACCCCGCCTTTCACCCGTAGTCAGCTGGGATAGGCTCCAGCTTGCCTGCGACCCTGTAGAACAGGATAAAGCAGTTAGAGATAATGAGATGAGAGAGTACACACATTATCTTTGACTTGCACTTTTTTTGATAAAAGTCCGACATATGATCTCTCTATTGTTGTTCAGGTAATTTTAATTTGGATGAAAATTGGATATCAGAAATTTAGCATATGCTCATAGAGGCCTGGATAAAACCATCCGGTGGTTAAAACAAGAAAAGTTGGTCTTGGTATCAAAATGTCAATTTTTCAGGTTATTGGAGGTTCACAGGTTGCTGTGGTTTAATTGATGTGGTTAAGAGTTGGCTCTTGCTTGTGTGTGCAGGCGGAGCAGCAGTTACAGAAGAAGGGCAAGGGAAAGGTCGGAGACATGCTGGAGAAGGCAGCAGAGCAGCTCATGGGCTGCTTCCGAGTGTGTGCCAGCGACAAGTGAGTGTATATACACACACACACACTGTACTCATGCCTCGATCCTGCTGTTTGTGTGGTTCAGACCTGTAGTGACGTCAATCAATTGCGCTCTCTGTCCAATCAGTCGTGCAGGTATTGATGACTCCAAGAAGTGGGGGATGTTGTTTCTCGTCAATCAGCTGTTCAAGATTTATTTTAAGGTAATAACATGGTCAAGCACGATAATGTTATCAGTGCAGAACACTAGTTGCATATTAAGTTTTGCTAATTTGCATAAAGGTGCCAATATTTTTGGAGAGCACACTGTTTTTATCATTCTATATATACAATTTCAAAGTGTGCAAAGTACACTGGGGATTTATTTCCAAGACCAGCAATGACGCACCACCATCTGTTCCACGGTTTCAGACAACGTTCAGGACTTGGTGTGAAAAATTCAGCAGAATTGATTAAAAGCGAAAGATTACAATTATTTACAGACTTGCAAACCGTTCTGCTGCTTTTGTTAGAAAAAAAAGCTAAAACAGTCTTCTGTTTTCCCCTCAAGAAAGCAGCAGATGAGCTGATTGACATATTACTCTGGAATGATTGACACTTGCATGTGGTTAGATTTCTCTGATATTAACTGACCCTTTGGAAGCCCCGCCCTTCTCTCATCTTATTGCTGCATTCGACTTACCTCGGAATTGGGAAGTCCAAGCTCAGAATGGCGACTTCCATGTGTTTGAGGTGCAAAGTGGGAGGGAAAAAAAAAAACATGGATGGACTCCACGTTCGTGCTTTGTTAGCAATAAACTAGCCAGTTTATACGGGGTCTTGCAAAAGTATTCGTCCCCCTTGGTGTTTGTCCTGTTTTGTCGCATTACAAGCTGGAATGGAAATGGATTTTTGGAGGGTTAGCACCATTTGATTTACACAACATGCCTACAACTTTAAAAGTGAAAATTATTGTTTGTTGTGATACAAACAATAATTAAGATGAAAAAACAGAAATCTGGAGTGTGCCCAAGTATCCCCCCCTTAAAGTCAATACTTTGTAGAGCCACCTTTTGCTGCAAGTCTCTTGGGGTATGGGTGTATTAGCTTGGCACATCTAGCCACTGGGATTTTTGCCCATTCCTCAAGGCAAAACTGCTCCAACTCCTTCAAGTTAGATGGGTTGCGTTGCTGTACAGCAATCTTCAAGTTCTGCCACAGATTCTCAATTGGATTGAGGTCTGGGCTTTGATTAGGCCATTCCAAGACATTTAAACGTTTCTTTTTAAACCACTCCAGTGTAGCTTTAGCAGTATGTTTAGGGTCATTGTCCTGCTGGAATGTGAACCTTTTGTCCCAGTGTCAAACCTCTGGCTAACTCAAACAGGTTTTCCTCCAGAATTGCCCTGTATTTCGTGCCATCCATCTTTCCTTCAGTCCTGACCAGCTTTCCTGTCCCTGCAGATGAAAAACATCCCCGCAGCATGATGCTGCCACCACCACCATGCTTCACTTTAGGAATGGTGTTCTCAGGGTGTTGGGTTTGTGCCACACGTGGCATTTCCAACGATGGCCAAAAAGATCAGTTTTAGTCTCATTTGACCAGACAATCATCTTCCATGTACTTGGGGAGTCTGCCACATGCTGTTGGGCAAACTCCAAATGTGTTTTCTTAAGCAATGGCTTTTTTCTGGCCACTCTTCCATAAAGCCTCACTCTGTAGCATGTATGGCTTAAAGTGGTCCTATGGACAGATACTCCCATCTCCGCTGTGGATCTTTGCAGGTCCTTCAGTGTTATCTTTGGTGTCTTTGTTGCATCTCTGATTAATGCCCTCCTTGCCTGGTCTGTGAGTTTTGGTGGGGGGGGCCTTCTCTTGTCAGGTTTGTAGTGGTGCCATATGCTTTCCATTTTGCTATAATGGATTTAATGGTGGGGTGGTGTAGTGGTTAGGACTGCCCAGCGGCCGACGAGGGCCTTTCTGTGTGGAGTTTGCATGTTTTCCCGTGTCTGTGTGGGTTTCCACCGAGTGCTCCAGTTTCCCCCACAGTCCAAAGACATGCAGGTTAGGCTAATTGGTGGCTGTAAGTTGACCGAAGGTGTGAATGTGAGTGTGAACGGTTGTCTGCGTCTATGTGTCAGCCCTGGTGGTGACCTGGCGACTTGTCCAGGGTGTACCCCGCCTCTCACCCATAGTCAGCTGGGATAGGCTCCAGCTTGCCTGCGACCCTGCACAGGATAAGTGGCTACAGATAATGGATTGATTTAATGGGGCTCCCTGGGATATTCAAAGTTGGGATATTTTTATAACCCAACCCTGATCTATACTTCTCCACAACTTTGTCTCTGACCTGTTTGGAGGCTCCTTGGTTTTCATGTTGCTTGCTTAGTAGTGTTGCAAAGTCAGGGTCCTTCCAGAACAGGTTGATTAATACAGACATCATGTGACAGGTCATGTGACACTTTGATTGCACACAGGTGGATCTTAATCAACTCATTATGTGACTTATGAAGTGAATTGGTTGGAGCAGCTCTTATTTATATATGAGACCAAACAATTTATATCTTATTGACATTCGGCTCCCTGAGACAGCACCGGCCTCGGTTAAGGCCGTTGCTGAGGCAACATTTCCCCCTGAAGGTTACTGCTGGGAGACGCTCTCTCATTCCTCACATTCCTTCTCCAACTTTCCGCGGTCGCCATTTTTATCCCCAGTGTGACAAGCGGGTGCGTGACCAGCACCTTCATGGCTGCAGGAGCAGATGGCTGCTTGCTTGCGCTGGGTTACCTCTACCTCCTCCCCTTTCCCCCCCTCAAGTCCCGTGTTTAAAGTGTACTTGTGTTATTGTGTGCTTATGTGCAAAGGTTTTTTAAATGTTCCCACACTGTACAGGAGCATAGTGAGGGGGGTGTTCTTTTTTTCCTTATCTCTCCTCATGTTGTGTTTCCTTTTCTTTTATCCCTGTCTTCCTGTCCTGTTCCCCCTCTGTAAGGACAGGGTGATGGTCAATTTCACTGGCAACAGTGATGATAAAGGGTTCATTCATTCATTTAGAGGTTTCATATGAAAGGGGGTGAATACCTATGCACACTCCAGATTTCTGTTTTTTCATCTTAATTATTGTTTGTGTCACAATAAAACAACAATGTGCACCTTTAAAGCTGTAGGTATGTTGTGTAAATCAAATGACGCTAACCCTCCAAAAATCCATTTTAATTCCAGCTTGTAATGCGACAAAACAGGACAAACACCAAGGGGGACGAATACTTTTGCAAGATACTGTAGTATACACACACATGCAAAAAATAAATTAATACGATGTATTAAATGTCAGGAGTAGCTTGATATTAGGAACGTGAAAGTTGTATCCCCTTTCTTGAAGATGTCTGTTCGTGATGGGTCTTGATACACTGACACCAGCCTCAGTCCACTCCTTGTGAAGCTCTCCCAAGTTCTTGAATCAACTTTTCTTGACAATCCTCTCAAGACTGCGGCCATCCCTGCTGCTTGTGCACCTTTTCCAGCCAGCCTTTTCAGCAATGACCTTTTGTGGCTTACCCTCCTTGTGGAGGGCATCAGTGATCGTCTTCTGGACAACAGTCAAGTCAGCAGTCTTCCCCATGATTGTGGTTGTGTGTACTGAACTAGACCGAGAGATGCACTGTGTTCATACTGTTTTACTCAAACTCGAAATGAAATATTCTAATATTTTGAGATTTTTTAAAAATGTTTTTGTACTGTATGCTATACTGATTAAAATTAAAATAGAAAAATGCTTGAAACATTTTAGTTTATGTGCAATGAGTCTATAATATATACTCAACAAAAATAAAAACTTTACACTCGTTTCAAAGTCAATAATTTGAACATTTTGGAAAATAGGTTTGAAATAACGATTGTATTCAATTATCTTGTCATTAAAGATGCTATAGCATACAGCTCATGTTTGTCATGGAATCGGTTCCACCGGAAATGCGACGACAATGTCCATGATCAAAAACTGTGAGTCACAACTTAATGAAATCATGTCAATATCGGGTGTGTCCTCCATGGGCGTTCACAACTGCGATACAACGTCTCCTCATGGATTGGATGATGCGTCTGAACACAGCTTGGGGAATGCGCCGCCATATTTGTCCCAACATGGCACCAAGCTCCTGCAAGTTCTGTGGAGGGTTCCTTACGGTCGGCTGTGGTGCCAGTTTGATGGAGACGTGTCTGGAGATTATGGATGGTCTGTCGACTGCATCCCATAACCCTCGCAACGTCAGTGACGGATGTTCCCGTATTCAGCATGCCGATGGCACGTTCACGCTGAATGTTTGACAGTCGTGGCATTGCAAATTAACGAATAATTAACCATAAAACCTTGTTTTTCTGAGATGACACTCTACTCTGCTACCCTGAGATCAATTGCACGTGTATCAATAGGTCACGTCACTTGTGTCACGTGGAAACGTGATTTTAGCGTGCAGTGCTCTCGCACGTGCTACGTAGGCCCGACCAGTAGAATGAATGTGTGACGTAATGCCCTTGACAATGCATTTAACCATAATCACAGCAAGAACTCTTTCAAGAAAAGTTTCTAAACACTATTTGAAAAATAATGAGTGTCAAGTTTTTATTTTTGCTGAGTATATAACACTTTCACTTTCTTAAATAACTGATGGAAAATATTGAACTTTTTCACAATATTCTAATTTTTTGAGATGCACTAGTGTGTGTGTGTATATATATATATTTTTTTATGTATTTGTTGATGTGTTTCTGTTGTCTGACATCAGATCAATAAGTTGCATCTGTGTAAGCCTCTTATCCGGGCCATTGACAGCTCCAACCTGAAGGATGATTACAGCATGGCGCAGCGAGTTACCTACAAGTACTACGTGGGCCGCAAAGCAATGTTCGACAGTGACTTTAAACTGGGTTAGAACTCGTATCTCATTCTGCTTTATTGAAGGACAACAGACTATGACGTCTCCTGGAGAAGATGAATTTAGATCCAACTGCATTTTTATGTCTCGACAGCGGAAGAATACTTGTCCTTCTCCTTCCAGCACAGCCATCGCTCCTGCCAGAGGAACAAGCGTCTCATTCTCATCTACCTGCTGCCTGTTAAGATGTTGCTAGTACGTAGAGTCCGGCTCCAAGGACTGTTTTTAAGCTGTTGATTTTATCAAAAAATATTCCACTTGTGTCCAATTACATTTCTCATGTCAGATTACACCGTTCTTCAGTGTTCACGGTCATTTACTGAAGTCAGTGTAGATATTTGTCTTTGCTAGTGAACTCACACAGTGTCCTTGTGTGTTTGCATTCCTATCTCGTTAGTATAAATACACAGGTGGTTAGAGAAAATCACGTGCGCTGATTGGTCAAGAGATTCAAACTATCCTTGACTCGCAAGTGACGCCAAAGCAAAATGGAAACCCGGATGTTGGTGGATATACTGTACAAATGCGGGGTCAAGCGACATTCCATGCAAAACAGTCACGCGTGCGCAACTCTCTTTGTTTTTCCACTGCTTTAAGCATTCTTTTAGCTACGCCATATCTTTGTGCTGTATATGGTTATGGTCACAACAGTACTCGTGACCGTGGCACCTTCTGATTTTTTTAGAATTGCGTCCTTGATTCGGAAACAGGGCGAGGAAGCTCTGAGAGGAGACGAGCCGAGCACGGCTGATCTAACCGAGGCTAAAACCAAAACAGCTCGTGTTTGCAGTAATCATTTTATCTCCGGTGAGATTCAAAAGCTTTCTCAATAATATCATGGAAGAATTTTATTTCGTGTTGCTAGAATTTTGCCGTAAAATGAGCGTTCTCTTGTCGTGGTTCACTAGGTCGTTGTTATAATTTTAACCCGTGTATTACCATTTCGCTTCTAGGAGCGCCAGCAAAATTATACGATAGAAACAATCCAGACTGGGCACCCACTCAGAAAATGGGCTATGTTTCGTCCGAGGTCGGACTTGATTCTTCGGCAGCCGAACCAGATAGAACACGATATCTGGGTACCACATGATCGGTAGAAGCATCTTCAGAAAAGTCTGACTTTTTTTTTTTAAATAATATGGCTCAAAACCACACATAGCTATTTTCTCTTTGTATCGAATCTTCGCTCGACCGTTCAAATCGTAGTAATACTGAGAAAATTCAGCATCGTTTACAGACACGCTTTCTGCCATCCTAGTTGCTTTGTATATCCACCATCATGGCGGACACTCATGACGTAGCACATTTTGATGACGTGGTTGCAAGTCATCTATTTCTCGATAAATACCTCGAGCGACTCGGCAAAATAGCAGCCAGGCACTTTGTCACCGTAAATGAGGAAGAATTAGAAATGATGAAAGAAAATGCTGTTTCTAAAAGCGCGAAAGATGCTACGAATTTTAGTCTAAAACTGTTGTGATGTATTTTATGTGACGCGGCATGGATAAGTGGCACAAGTCAGCGCCGCGTCTTTTACGTTTGCGTGCCACTTTTGAAGTTTGAAAAAATGTTTTTTTTTAAATACGATTAAAAAAAAATCACGTGTCTCTTTATATGAAAACAAGTATCCAATTATATGGTAATTATATGGTAAGTGGCTATTTCATTTCTTTCTTGGTCTCGGACTACCTGTTGTTGTGGTTTTCTTCTGTAAACGTGGTTTTGACGCAATCTTTTGACAAATTATTTTCCTTCATGTAGGATCTGATGAAGCCAGTATTGAATGCGATAGGCAAATGATTGATTCTTATATATTACGATATAATAATCATGTCCTCGTATACAAACACAGACCATGTAACATTGTTTTCCAGAGGAAAGGCTGTGTTTATTGTCTAATAGAATCTGTAGTACGTATAATTTATTCCCCCCCATACTGGTATTGAGGTCTTGAGACACTAGACTCCACAATGAACACAAGAATCTTGAATATTGAAATCTTGAGTTGCTGCTGATACTAACCTCACGACCTGGTGCCATTCTGTTTCCAGGGCCACATGCCAACAAACCAGCTCCTTAAGAAGTACGATCTCATGCAGTTTGCGGATGTCACTAAGGCCGTGAGGTCCGTTCGTCCCTCTGCTCTGTTCTTGAACATCAGTATTAAAGAACTTTTACCTCACAAATGAAGCAATGCTGTTCTACGAGATCATGATCACTGATTCTGTTTTCATCTTCTGCTAGTGAGGGCAACCTTTTGTTGTTGAACGAGGCTCTCGTCAAACACGAGACCTTCTTCATCCGCTGTGGGATCTTCCTCATCCTCGAGAAACTGAAAATCATCACCTACAGGAACCTTTTCAAGAAAGTGTGAGTTTACTCCAAAGTGTGAAAATCGTTGAAAGGACATTCCTATAACAGTGTCTGGTTTCAGTTGGTATTAGTAACGAGATCACTTATGCTGTGTTCACACTTATACAGGTACGAAAGTGGTATAACTGTATCGATACAAAGTATACCGGTACAGTTTAGTGCATCTGTCCACACTAGCAAGAAATGTTTGCGGTTTTCTTTCACGGTAGTTGAAATGCGCGTGCGCGAAATGTTTCCGTGGTTACCGAGTAACTTCCTTCCGAAAATATGGCGGATGAAGCAACGTGTGTGTGCTTTTTGTTGTCAATGTACAGTCTGTATTTCTGGTGGTCATTTATTCAGTCGAATCGTATATAAACGCGCGAGGCAGTTGAGAAAGAAACAAAGAAAACGAATCTCCCTTTCTCCCCCCTCACTTTCTCCCTCTTTCCTTCTCTTCCCCTCCCTTTCTCTCCCTTTTCCCCTCTTCCTCCTTTCTTCCTCCCTCTTTCCCCCTCCCTCTCTCCCTTTCTTTGCTCCATGTAGCTCCACGGTCGTTTTGAGCCATTTTGACGTTTTATTTACAGCTGGAAAGCGCGGGCGTATTGTATTGTATGAATAACTCGGAAGACGTAGGAATGGTTCATTGCGCTTGCGCGTTATATTTGTATCGATGCAGAGCCGCTTCATCTGTCCACACTACAGCGAAGCGCTACTGTACCGATATTGTACCGGTACGAAACCCATACATTTGTGGGTTTCGTACCGATACAGTTATACCGGTACAGTACCGGTATAGTTGCTAGTGTGGACAGGTGTTGTGGTACGAAAGTAGTTTCGTATCGGTACAAAATCCCTAGTGTGGACAGGGTAATAATTAACTTGGATCTAATTAAGATAAGTAAAAGGAAATTCCAAGCAATCTTATACTAGCTAATGTCCCTCTTAACCTCCTAAGGCCCAAGCTGTTTTTTTACATGCATTTTTTTATTTCTCTTTGCTATTTGGGCTTATAGAGATCTTGCAGTCACGTGACCGGAAAGTACACAACCCCCATCTTGTCGGTCAAAAACACAGCTGAATACTGCTGCACTCGTGTACAGAATGGATCAGTTTCAACCGACGGACTACACGGCTCATTTTTCTAATGAACAGATAACTAGATATATGTCTAAAATAAACGATCTACAGATTAGTGACCCTCATGGCTTTCTGGACGGAGTTTTCACGACCGGATTTTGAACTGCCAGCGGAATACCCGGACGTGTATATTACCTCATCAACTTTCCCTCGCTGTTCAGTGGTGAAGCACTGCGTGCCTATAAATCTCTGGATAGTTATCTTTACAGATATTCAGGATTTGTCAGCGACTCAGATGTGGCATCTTGTAAACAAGAAAATAACAATCCTCACTGGATGGGTAAGTCACTTAAGTATTGAGTATAGCACTGACCAGCCGATTATAGAATAGAATAAGGTAATTCCAGCTGTAATTCCAAATCGTCCGTCTTGTTTACATGGATCTGGCGTTGGAGAGGTAGAGGCTTGGCAGTGGAGGTTTGAGTAGCTGTTTTCTGAGCTTAGTCAACAGGCCGGCTCTGCCTGTAGCCTCGCTTCTGCTCCCGGCGCCGCCTCCTTCGCTTTGCTTCCGATAACAATCCACGGAGACCCCGCTGGTCTCGCCCAGAATGTTATTTTTTTTCTCATCCGGAATGTTGTGCATGCGATGGAAATCGCTACAAACCGTCATTTTCTGCTGGAAACCAATGTCCAGTAAGTCCATACGGTTGTAGTGGATATTGAAGTCCGGTACAGACGAACAACACGCAAAAATACACACAAAAAACATAAAAAACGTGCACAGGTAGGGAGAGCTTGTAGCCGCAGCCGTTGTAGTAGAATTGTATATAGTAGGGTTTTCCAGGAGAAAAGGTAGAAGTAAAAGCAGAAGTAGAACCAGAAGTAGAAGGCGGAATATGGCGTTTGACCGACACGATGGCGTCTGTCACAATCTGGATCGGCTGTGACGTCACATGCAAGTGCTCCATTAGAACCTGATTAGAATAAAAACTAAGCATCATCTTTTGATAAGATGTACTTTTAGAGAAAAAGTATGTCCACATATGTGGATTCTTGTTCCGAATTTCCATAAAGTGCTGTCCACGCATGTGACCACTAAGCCCTAGGAGGTTAATGTTTACAGTATCTTGCAAAAATATTCATCCCCTTGGTGTTTGTCCTGTTTTGTCACATTACAAGCTGGAATTAAAATGGATTTTTGGAGGGTTAGCACCATTTGATTTACACAACATGCCTACAGCTTTAAAGGTACAAGTTGATGTTTTATTGTGACACAAACAATAATTAAGATGAAAAAACAGAAATCTGGATGTGCATAGGTATTCATCCCCCAAAAGTCAATACTTTGTAGAGCCATCTTTTGCTGCAATTACAGCTGCAAGTCTCTTGGGGTATGTCTCTATTAGCTTGGCACATCTAGCCACTGGGATTTTTGCCCATTCCTCAAGGCAACACTGCTCCATCTCCTTCAAGTTAGATGGGTTGCGTTGGTGTACAGCAATCTTCAAGTTCTGCCACAGATTCTCAACTGGATTGAGGTCTGGGATTTGACTAGGCCATTCCAAGACATTTAAATGTTTCCCTTTAAACCACTCCAGTGTAGCTTTAGCAGTATGTTTCGGGTCATTGTCCTGCTGGAACGTGAACCTTCGTCCCAGTCTCAAACCTCTGGCCAACTCAGACAGGTTTTCCTCCAGAATTGCCTTGTATTTAGTGCCGTCTTTCCTTCCATCTTTCCTTCAGTCTTGACCAGCTTCCCTGCCCCTGAAGATGAAAAACATCCCCACAGCATGATGCTGCCACCACCATGCTTTACTGTAGGAATGGTGTTCTCAGGGTGTTGGGTTTGAAGCATGATGGCCAAAAAGATCAATTTTAGTCTCGTCTGACCAGAGAATCTTCTTCCATGTGGTTGGGGAGTCTGCCACATGCTGTTGGGCAAACTCCAAACACGTTTTCTTAAGCAGTTATTTATTTTTCTGGCCACTCTTCCATAAAGCCCCACTCTGTGGAGTGTACGGTTTAAAGTGGTCCTATGGACAGATACTCCCATCTCTGCTGTGGATCTTTGCAGCTCCTTCAGTGTTATCTTTGGTGTCTTTGTTGCATCTCTGATTAATGCCCTCCTTGCCCGGTCTGTGAGTTTTGGTGGGTGGCCTTCTCTTGTCAGGTTTGTAGTGGTGCCATATTCTTTCCATTTTGCTATAATGGATTTAATGATGCTCCCTGGGATATTAAAATTTTGGGATATTTTTTTATAACCCAACCCTGATCTATACTTCTCCACAACTTTTGTCTCTGACCTGTTTGGAGGCTCCTTGGTTTTCATGTTGCTTGCTTAGTAGTGTTGCAGAGTCAAGGTCCTTCCAGAACAGGTTGATTTATACAGAAGGTAGGCACAGTGCTGGAGGAAGTTACTGGAGAAAAGGTAGTGTCATGGGAATGGCCGATGGCTGGATGTAAGTGCAGGAAGAGTTTCTTTGAAAGCAAGCTGGCAAATGGTTCTAAAACATGAGACAAAGAGCAGAACCAGGGACAAGGCTTGGTAATGTCTGATACAAGGAACAAATTGTATAATTCGCAAAGTCTGTGTGTGTGGAGAGTCCTTAAATCCACGAGCTGTGATTGTGCTGTGATCAGGAACAGGTGCATGGCAATTAGTCCTGATGAGCTTAAGCACAGTGCTGCATGCGAGTTTCAGTCCAAAGCATGCTGCTGCGAGCTTTGAACGCCGATGCACGTGGATGTGACCGGTTGACACAAACATAATAACATCTGAAACCATTGACAGTATTCCATCACTGTTACATATAGTTTCTACATAATGTGGCTAAAATATACTGTAATATATTCTACTCAGCTACTTCATTTAAAAATTGTCCTAATATTAGAATGATGGTGAATTCTGACTATTTATTTATTTATTTATTTATTTATTTTACCAAATTTTCAGTTAATTTCAGTTTTCTAAAAGTGCTAAAATAAAATGGTCACTAATACTTTTTAAATTTACCGTTCTCACCATGACCCCTCTTTGGTCTGTCCCTGATCTCACGCTGACAGATTGAAGGGCCACCTGGAACTGGGAAGGGCCAGTAGATTTCTGACCCATTATTCCTTCTGGCCAGTGACGGAAACTGACTTATTTCTACCCCTGCACGCCTATGACTGTTACAAAGATTGCAGGACACATATATGCATACAATATTTATTAATCCAGCACAAGAAAGATGATGTGTGCAAGCCATGCCTGATGTAATGAAAAGTATGAGAGTAGGGATGAGGCAGTGAAATGTGCAAGGGATTATGAATTCGTGTGGTTGTAGTGTGAACCTGACTCACAAGCTGGCCAAAAAAAAAGTTTTATGGAAATTGAAGTGACAAACTTCCAAGTGTAGCACTGATCAGTCATGACTAGGGAGCCAAAGCTCTGTCTGACTACAAATAATGATCCACGTCGATTAGTTTTGCCGTATGTTTCTTCCAAAACTGTTGGAACTGTATCTTGGTTCTCTGTAATGAATATGTCCCAATATGCAGGATCATGAAGGTTAAAAAAACTGAACTCCACTGGAATAACACAACTATTATAAGTACTGCCTTTTAGATTTTTCAAGTGTAGGTCATAAAAAGAATTTTCCCCGACACCCAATTATTTTTGTTTAATGGACCGAAAGCTACTAAATTCGAATCACAGACTTCCAATTTTATTAGGTTTTTTCGAATTAGGACAATTAATGAATTTGGGGCCATGTGGCCCTAAATTCTCTGCTATTTTTTTCCTGCTTCACCATGACCCAATTCAAGATACTACATCATGGATGACGTGGTGGGCTTTCCCTGTTTGCACAAGGCATTGTGGGATACAAATTTGAAACAGAAGAGAAAAATGGCAGACGTGAGTGTGCGAATGAAACGTGAAAGACCGACTACAGTAACGGAAAGTAAGAAGAAATATGTTATTTACCAGCTGGGAGGTCCGTATGGTGAAATACTGTGACCGAGGTCTTGAAAGTACTGAGCGAGGCCCTCTGGGCTGAGGTCAGTATTCAAGGCCGAGGTCACGGTATTTCACCATACGGACCAACCTTAAGCTGGTAAATAATATATTTATTTTTTTCTTTACCAAATTCTAACAGGGGCGGCACGGTGGTGTAGTGGTTAGCGCTGTCGCCTCACAGCAAGAAGGTCCGGGTTAGAGTCACTCTAAACTGGTGACTCTAAACTGTGCGGAGTTTGCATGTTCTCCCCGTGTCCGCGTGGGTTTCCTCTGGGTGCTCTGGTTTCCCCCACAGTCCAAAGACATGCAGGTTAGGTTAACTGGTGACTCTAAATTGAGCGTAGGTGTGAATGTGAGTGTGAATGGTTGTCTGTGTCTATGTGTCAGCCCTGTGATGACCTGGCGACTTGTCCAGGGTGTACCCCGCCTTTCACCCGTAGTCAGCTGGGATAGGCTCCAGCTTGCCTGCGACCCTGTAGAACAGGATAAAGCGGCTAGAGATAATGAGATGAGAATGAGAAATTCTAACAGAAAATGAGAGCCCCCGAAAGGGAAAACCGAGCCGAGCCGCCATTTTGAATCCTCATTCACGGCTGTAATGCAAATTGCTTCCTCCTCGGTATACAAGTGCACTTCCATGGCAGGAAAAAAAACTACATTTTGCTGCCTATGTAGTCCCCTATTTATACAAAATTGAGTCATTCAGGATTCAGCCATGTTTTTGCTCAGCGTTAGCAACAGTTAGAGGTTTTTAGCTTTCCCCTGAAATGTTTTCTTTTATTTCGTCTTCCTCAGGGTAGTAAAACTCGCTTTCGCTGTGAACACTGTCGTTATCGCTATCCATGCTGTAAAATTAATGCTATTCTCCTGAGAAATGCTGGCAAACATTTATAAGATTTTTGATAATCTTATAAATAAATCTTATAAAAAAGATAAATGTTGACAAAAATTGCTACTATGCTTGTCGTTGTTGTGAATGAGCGAGTCGCCAGAGGTCCATAACTGGGGTCCGTACCGTAGGATACGGACCCGCTCGCCAGCCAATCAGAGCGCAGGATTTGATGGAAACCGCACCGTGAAAAAAATAAAAGACGTTATGTTGCGAAGGAAAGGAAAAACAGGACCAAACTCATAAATATTGGTGGTCAGCGAGCACCTCGGTGTGATCATCTGTTCGTTTAGCGACAGAGTGATGGAACTGTCAGTGCAGTCAAAGGTAAACCTGTAGATGGCAGTAATGCAGCACTGTGGATGTCAGCTTCCGTAAAACCCAAAAGAAGAAGGTGGTAAACCTGCGCATGCACACACGGACTTCCTCTGTCTGCTTGACTGCGCAAAGTGGGTGATTTTCAAATTAAATAACTTTCCAGCCACAGAATGGCCTGATATTTTGTGAGATATTACAGAAATAAACATGCATCACAATGACCAAACTTCAGAGGGAACTAAATTTTACCGATTTTATGAAATCGAAAGGGCATCTAGCTTTGTTAATTTAAATACGAATATCTGAAATCCACATTTTCATGATTTGAAAGATTCATTCATAAGCTTTATTTATTGTAGACTTACATGCCTGTTATGCGTAGGGAGTGTAGTAAGGTGGATAATTAAAGAGTCAGTACAACATAAGGTATAAAAATATTAGGCAAAGTTTATTCCAATAAGGAAGTGACATGTCATCAGCAAAAATGGAGGATGAGCACACGTCCAGGCAGAGATTAAAATACCACTTCGGGAATAACAACGCAAGGACATCATCCCACATGTTTGTACATAGCAAACATAGAAAGTTAAAACAGTTGATTACATTAGGCTTTTAGGAGACACTCTTATCCAGATCGACGTAGAACATACTCAGAGCAGCCTGGGAAGCAGTTAGGGGTTAGGTGCCTAATCGAACCGGTTATCTTTTGGTTCCAAAACTACTACTCTAGCCATTAGGCCATGACTTCCCCCAGGAGCAGCAAAAGCCATGGATCAGAAGAGTTACTTGAATAGTCTAATTTACATTGTCCATCCCCTAGACCTGGGCGGCATGGTGGTGTAGTGGTTAGCGCTGTCGCCTCACAGCAAGAAGGTCCGGGTTCGAGCCCCGTGTCCGGCGAGGGCCTTTCTGTGCGGAGTTTGCATGTTCTCCCCGTGTCCGTGTGGGTTTCCTCCGGGTGCTCCGGTTTCCCCCACAGTCCAAAGACATGCAGGTTAGGTTAACTGGTGACTCTAAATTGACCGTAGGTGTGAATGTGAGTGTGAATGGCTGTCTATGTGTCGCCCTGTGATGACCTGGCGACTTGTCCAGGGTGTACCCTGCCTTTCGCCCGTAGTCAGCTGGGATAGGCTCCAGCTTGCCTGCGACCCTGTAGAACAGGACAAAGCGGCTAGAGATAATGAGATGAGATCCCCTAGACCTCATCCTAAATCACAAGGTGTGGGGGCATGGAAAGCAAAAATTGGCCCTGTGAAATGAAACTGGAGCTTGAGGACTGGAAAAACCAGTTGGTTTGTCCTTTTCCATCAATACTGATGGAAAGATCAAAACATGGGGGATGTGATATGTTCATGGAGCCGTCCTGCTTGGCGTCAACAAAACAGGATGATGGCGACAGTGTGATTGTGTAGGGAATGTTTTGACTTGGATTTCAACCATAAATAGCTGAATGCTTTTCTGTAAGAGCTTGTTGTTAGAGTTCTCAGGGGTCCTTAGTATCATTTTGACTAGAACCCAACCAATAATTTGGCGTGCCGGCATGAGCTAACCACAGATAAATTGTTGTAGGTGGGTTGCATCTGACGTCACATCCGCCTTATTAGATATGCAAGACATGAAGTGGTGGTCAGCTGAGCTCACTGTTCACAAAGCGTTACGATCACTGGGACTCCTTGCTAGTCGTTAAAATGCCCAAAACAAATGCATTGTTTTGGGCTGCTCGAATGGAACAAATCGTGAAACTGATAAGTTTCTTCCGGGTTCCTCATGAAGTGATGACAAAGGGGTGAAATTATGATAACGAGAAAGGTGGCTCTTGAACCTTTCGCTGCGATGGAAGGGAGTGGAGTCGAAGAATGCTCAAGTGTGCAATAATCACTTTGTGAAAGATTTGTAAATTCCTCTGATTTATTTCATTTGGATTTGCAAGTCACTTTTTTTTCCGTTATTTCGTGGTGTTTTGAAGTTCAGGAGACGCTTAAGTCCTCAGATGTGGTTTTTTTTTTAAATATTTTTTTGGGCTTTTTTCACCTTTTATTATTGGATAGGACAGTGTAGAGACAGGAAATGAGCGGGAGAGAGAGACGGGGAGGGATCGGGAAATGACCTCGGGCCGGAATCGAACCCGAGTCCCCGGATTTATGGTATGGCGCCTTATCCACCTGAGCCATGACACCCCCCTCAGATGTGTTTTTGTTTACTGTTTGATCGTGGTCGCCATTATTGTAAACTAACACCACATGTTTTCACTTTATTTATCAGGATGTCCTAGCAATCTTTACAAGGACGATGATGTAGATTGGGCTAGTACACTGAACTAGACAGATAAGATAATTGAGACGATCCACGTAAACACAAAAGCAAAGCTGACGAGTTAAGAGCACGAAACTGCTTTCACCAATACTCAGGTGTTCAAAGGGGTTCCTGTGGATCTTTATGAATGATTTACCTGGAAGAGAAGAGCAGGGAAGATTGAGAATCGAGTGGCTGTGGTTTGTTTACACCCGATACCAAAACTTGTAACATCCTAGCAATCATCGCAGAGGCACGAACAAAAAGCCCAAAATTCCTACTTACCCAGGCAGAAATGATACAGGATTTATCTTGTGTTCTGATCCCCAGATCTTTAACCAAGCCACATATAAAAAGTTGTTTCCCTCCATGCTCTTCCAGGTTTTCATCTGTCCCCCCGTGTAAAACGATGTCTGCAGCACCAGGTAGTTTTGAGATGTCGGGGGACTCAATGGATGGATAATTTTCCAACTTGTAGGAAAAATCCTTCTTTGCTAGCGTGTAAGGATCTAATCCCATCGCAAAGAGCAACTTTCTGAAGGTGTCTTGACCATGCATTGGCCTCTAAACTGCGAAAATAATCGGAGACGGTTTCACTAGCTCTTTACAAAACGGCAGCCAAATCGGTTTGTCTGACCACCACTTCATCCACCAGAAGTAAACTCGCTAGCAAAAGACACGTGACTGAATACAACCTAGAACGATCGATAAATGATGACGAAGAACTGGGGACAACCATGTTATGAGTGTTGTCATTGTGTAGTTTGTCCACCAGAGGGCACGCTGCAACTCCACCTTTGGCAACTGCACGTATTTGGAACACGTAATGAACCTGAGATTTTTAAAAACATTTGTGTTTTTATACATTTAACTCTTTATCAGAACTTTAATATATTTTGTTGTACTTTTGTTCGAAGTATTATTTATGACAATAAGCCAAGTTTATATTTAATCTGCATTATGTCATGTTATCTTGGTGAGGACTCTTAAAGTGCGTATCACGGGTAAATTCAGGAGCAAGATCAATGTAATTCTCCTATTTTATATTAAACTTTGGTCAAATATCTGTAACATTCTGCATTCTCTGCAATTTTTTTTTACCTTGCGCAACACCGGAAAAATTCAGTTGAAATCAAGCCATTTGAGGCGAATCGGTCCGCCTCTGAAAAAACTTGCCGTTTGGATTTCCCGGGAAACACTGATTTTCGTGACGTCGCGTGCGGGACGCCTCCCTCTGAATCCTACGTCAGCGCTGGTTTGTTTATGAGAAAACGACCTGGTGGTTTTCTGCAAATTTCTTCAACGTTATCACGTAATTATTAAAATGGTTAACAGATGTATCGTAGGAGGGTGTAGCAACACCAATCTTGATGGGATTAGTACTCATTGTTTCCCAAAAGACCAGACAATGAGAGAGAAATGGGAGCGCTTGGTCTACACAGGCTGTGCACTGAAACCGTGCAAAGCTCTCACAGCCTGCTGGCGCTTCCGCAGGGGACGTCACGAATCTGGCTCCAGACTCCCTTGGGATTTTTCCAGACGCATGTTATTTTATTTTTTTCTGCTGTAGACAGATGGCCTTGTGCAAAATTACCCTTCTGGACAAGTGTGTAAAGGGACATACTTTCATATAAAAAAAACCACAAAATTGGTCCAGAATGTGCACTTTAAAGGTAGACTCAGATTTTTCAGGTGTAGGTCATAAAAAAGAATTTTCCCCGACACCCAATTATTTTTGTTTAGTGGACCGAAAGCTACTGAATTCGAATCACAGACTTCCAATTTTATTAGTTAAAAAAAAAATTAACTGCTATTTTTTCCTGCTTCACCATGATCCAATTCAAGATACTATGTCCTGCATCACGTGGTGGGCTTTCCGCAAGGCATTGTGGGATACAAATTTGAAACAGGAGAGAAAAATGGAGGACATGAGTGTGCAAATGACTGACCACAGTAACGGAAAGCGAGAAGAAAAGACGTTATGTTGCGAAGGAAAGGAAACGCAGGACCAAACTAATAAATATTGGTGGTCAGCGAGCAACTCGGTGTGATCAGCTGTTCGTTTAGCGACAGAATGATGGAACTGTCAGTGCACGGTCAAGGTAAACCTGTAGAGGGCAGTAATGCAACACTGGATGCCGCATGACAGCAAAGAAGAAGGTAAACCTGTGCATGCGCACACAGACTTCCTCTGTCTGCTTGACTGTGTGAAGCAAGCGATTTCATGCACATTATTTGCTCAGGAATCTCCTCAAATTAAATAACGTCCCAGCCATCGAATGTTTTTTTTTTTTAAAGACAATACAGAAATAAATCTCATAATGACCGAATTTCAGAGAGAACTAAATTTCACTGATTTTATGAAATCGAAAGGCCGTCTAGCTTTAAATACCTACACGTAATGTATGTTAGGGAAGATCTTTATGTTATGTGATTTTGAGGAGAAAAAGTATTTAGGCTGATACGATTTTTTTTAACTTCCTTAAATATCGAAATCGGTATCAGTCTTAAAAATCCCGTAGCGGTCACGCTCTAATCTTGCCTATTTGGAGAGTCGTACCTCACAGCTTCATGATCCCCAGTTCGATCCTGAGCTGAGATCATGCTGTGTGTGGAATTTTAGACAGTTCTCTGGTTTCCGCTCACTACCCAAAAACATGGCAGTAGTGACTCTCTAAATAGCCCCTTTGTGCAAATATCTGTTTGATGCTCTGCAACGGACTGGCATGGCATCCCAATAAGGATGGGATCCTTTGTGCCCAATATTCCTGGGGTAAGTGGGTAAAATAGTTACTGAAAATGAATGAATGAAAAGTTTATTACTTAACTCGTGTTTGGTTGAAACGTCATTCTAGAAGCATCCCCAGTGTGATTCACCATACCCCAGGTGATCTAGAAGTCCCCCCTTCTTTAGGCTGTAGGTAAATCTTTGCCATGAATGTAAGAGAGTGAGAATTCATAGAGCATAGTTTGGCCTTCAAGTCATTCTGATTTTTTTTTTTTCCTCCCTCCTTCTTTCTAGGTATCATTTGCTAAAGACTCACCAACTTCCTCTAGATGCATTCCTGGTTGCACTGAAAATGATGCAGGTGGAGGATGTGGACATTGATGAGGTTCAGTGCATCCTGGCCAATCTCATATACATGGTAAGATAGTGATGTTTGGCACAGAATTGATTGGAGTTCCAAAGTAAGAGCTTCAGCTTTTATGATAATTTTGTACAGTATCTTGCAAAAGTATTCATCCGTCTTGGTGCTTGTTCTGTTTTGTTGCATTACAACAGAGATGCCTACTAGTACGGATTGGCCGTATTTTGTACGGAAAAGTTACGTAAATACGATGTTACGGCAAACAGTGTTATTCTGTACGGAATTATTATAAAGTCTTTAAAAAATTCCAGTGAGTTGTTTTTAAATGTCTAAGCGACTTTTTCAATCCATGCGCGATTCACGGCTATTTATTTTTACGACAACCACACATGCTGTGCGTGACATGCGCAGATTCCGCACATTTGTTCGCGCTATTTTCGATACGGTAGAATGGCCGTGCATTACACCCAGTCAAAAGGGCAATGGATACGCGCACTGCAAACTGTGTAGAACTGACATTAACATCACTCATGGTGGTCGCGATGACTGCACGCGGCATGTCCACTACAAAAAAAAAAACCATATGGAGTATGCTGAAATGGCGAGTCAGGCGGAAAGTAAATCTGGGGGTTTCCAGCAGTTTTTTACGAAATCTGTGGATGAAAAGACACGGAACGTGACGTGTGCTGAAGCGGTGATGGTTGACCTGTGCTTGGAGTTGAACTTGCCAATTAGTGCCATGAAATGTGAGTTAAACTTATTCAGTTTCTTTTTACATTTCTGATTTTTATTCACTGAAATATCAAACACTGGCTGGACTTCTTTAATTCAAAGTATTTTCAGTGTTGCAAATGTACATGTAGTATGATCAAAAACAGAATTTTATGATTAGTGCTGTTGGGATTGTGGCAAAAAATTGATCATTCCACTGTTTTAAATACAATTATAAATGTCATTTTATTCAATGTCTCTTCTGAAGCATTATGCTGAAGTATTTATATATTGGGACGTTAAGATAACAATGTCGGACTCTCTCTGGCATGAAATAAGAAATTATTTTTTAAATTTTATTAGAATCCGTTAACAGGTAGAACATTTTGCCAGGCAATATAATATAATACTTTTGAGGAGTTACATTCAATACCAATGATTGGTAGTCAACCGTAATGTCTGCAAACAGGGAACACTATTGTATTTATAAAAATGTGATATATTGTACGCTCTAGAAATTTGTTGAGTGGAAATTCAGTTGAGATGGCTGCTCGTGTTTTGTTTATTCAATTCACACAAAACAGTTCTTTTTAATAATTTAAATGTTAAACATATTGGTATATACACCTCTTTATAATGGAAATGCGCATAAATTAATGTTACTGAAAGTCATTCCAAAATACTGAAAAATGTTTTCAAGAATACTGAAATTCAAAATTTGGGGTAGGCTTCTCTGATTACAATTAAAATGGATTTTTGGAGGGTTAGCACCATTTGATTTAAACAACGTGCACTTTAAAGGTGCACGTTGTTGTTTTATTGTGACACAAACAATCATTAAGATGAAAAAACAGTAATCTGGAGTGTGCATAGGTATTCACCCCCTTTCGTATGAAACCCCTAAATAAGAGCTGCTCCAACCAATTCACTTCATAACTCACATAATTAGTTGATTAAGATTCACCTGTGTGCAATCAAAGTGTCACATGATCTGTCACATGATGTCTGTATAAATCAACCTGTTCTGGAAGGACCCTGACTCTGCAACACTACTAAGCAAGCAACATGAAAACCAAGGAGCCTCCAAACAGGTCAGAGACAAAAGTTGTGGAGAAGTATAGATCAGGGTTGGATTATAAAAATATCCCAGAGAGCACCATTAAATCCATTATAGGAAAATGGAAAGCATATGCCACCACTACAAACCTGACAAGAGAAGGCCGCCCACCAAAACTCACAGACCGGGCAAGGAGGGCATTAATCAGAGATGCAACAAAGACACCAAAGATAACACTGAAGGAGCTGCAAAGATCCACAGCGGAGATGGGAGCATCTGTCCTTAGGACCACTTTAAGCCATACACTCCACAGAGCGGGGCTTTATGGAAGAGTGGCCAGAAAAACGCCAATCGCTTAAGAAAACACATTTGGAGTTTGCCCAACAGCATATGGCGGACTCCCCAACCACATGGAAGAAGATTCTCTGGTCAAATGAGACTAAAATTGATCTTTTTGGCCATCATGGGAAATGCCATGTGTGGCACAAACCCAACACCCTGAGAACACCATTCCTATAGTGAAGCATGGTGGTGGCAGCATCATGCTGGGGGGATACTTTTATGCCTCCGCAAGGTGCAGGAGGCATTATGTTGTTGGGTTGTCCGTGCATGCATGCGTGCGTGCGTCCATCCCGAAACCTTGCGAATGCGATATCTCAAAGGCTAACGAAAGGAATTTCACCAAACTTTCACCATTTGTGCGCTTTGGGACAAACATGAACTGATTAGATTTTGAGATCAAAAGGTCTAAGGTCAAGGTCTCTGTGAGGTCAAATGTCTGTCCGAAAACCTTGTGAACTCAATATCTCCAAGGCTGATACAAGTAATTTCACCAGGTCAAGATTACTGTGAGGTCAAATGTCCATCCCCAAGTCACAACTTAATAAAACGTGTAGTCTACTGGGCGGAGGCATCCCCGTCGACGCCGTTGGCGTCGAGTTCTATCTAGTTTCATCTGTAAGAACAGGAAAGCTGGTCAGGACTGAAGGAAAGATGGATGGCACTAAATACAGGGCAATTCTGGAAGAAAACCTGTTTGAGTCGGCCAGAGGTTTGAGACTGGCATGAAAGTTCACGTTCCAGCACGACAATGACCCTAAACATACTGCTAAAGCTACACTGGAGTGGTTTAACGAGTGTCTTGGAATGGCCTAATCAAAGCCCAGACCTCAATCCAGTTGAGAATCTGTGGTAGAACTTGAAGACTGCTGTACACCAACGCAACCCATCTAACTTGAAGGAGTTGGAGCAGTTTTGCCTTGAGGAATGGGCAAAAATCCCAGTGGCTAGATGTGCTAAGCTAATCGAGACATACCCCAAGAGACCTGCAGCTGTAATTGCAGCAAAAGGTGGCTCTACAAAGTATTGACTTTTGGGGGGCGGAATACTTGTTCACACTCCAGATTTCTATTTTTTCATCTTAATTATTGTTTGTGTCACAATAAAACATCAATTTGTACCTTTAAAGCTGTAGGCATGTTGTGTAAATCAAATGGTGCTAACTCTCCAAAAATCCATTTTAATTCCAGCTTGTAATGCGACAAAACAGGACAAACACCAATGGGGACGAATGCTTTACAGTTTTGACCTCTGTGCTTAAAGACAGCTCTATATTTAGAGTTATGCTGCAGGTGTTTAGACTAGTTGTTCTTTTTCAACCCTTCTATCTGCCGGGGCGGTGTACGAAACCTTAAGATCATCTTGTTCACATGCATTGTTAATTTGCGGAGACTTTTATTTCCACTAATTCCTAGTTCTTTGTTGTGGAGTGGGTATTCCCTCCACATGCACCTCAATTTTCCGACTCTTCCGTTCACTACGCTGTTAAAGCTGACAGCACTGTCGCCTCACAGCAGGAAGGCTCCAGGTTCGAGCCTCCTGGCTGACGGGGGCCTTTCTGTGTGGAGTCTGTGTGGGTTTCCTCCCACTTCAAAGACACGCAGATTAGGTAAAAATGGTTTACGTTGTTGTACATCGCTCTGGATAAAAGCGTCTACTACCGTAAACGCCTGTAACGTAAAGTACGAGTTCAAAGTGCAGACTGTCAAATCTGGTCACCACTTTGTAGATGTGGTCCTCCTTTTTAAGGGACCAAAAGTAATCGGACAAACTGTTTGTTTGCTATTCTAAATGATCATTAAGTAGTTGAAACGTAGTCCAAATAAGACATTTCCCCAAAGAATTCATGTTAATTATGCATGCCTGTGTTGGTGGGTTTTTTTTTTTAAAAAACAACACAAAGATAACTTTATCATGTGTAATTCTGTCTCACACAGGGTCACATCAAAGGCTATATTTCACACCAGCACCAGAAGTTGGTTGTCAGTAAGCAAAACCCATTCCCACCCTTATCCTCTGTATCTTAGACTACAGCTGCCATAAAGGATCTGCCAAACTACAACCTCCTCCATACTGACTCCTGCTGTAGTCCTGTGATTTACGGAATTAGTTGTACAGTAGTTCCAGATTGGAAAGTGTCTCCACAAAGTATAATTCTTGGCCAGCGATAAAGTAAGCAAAATTTTTGATTGAGTTTTAAATCCTCACATTTAATGGATTTTTCAGCAGTAGTTTATTGAAAAAATAAAATCGATAAGACGAAGAGCTGTGCTGATTAAATGTCAGAATGCACTTCCTGTTTAATCTGAACATGATGTTTTTGGTAGTGAAACATCTGGCGTTCCGTGGCGCACCTCAGCACTGTAGTTTCTCAGTTTTGTATTATATTCAATTATTGTTTTTATTTTTTGTGTAAAATAAACTGTTTTTGTACAATTTCTCATGATTGATCGTGATGTATTTAATGCTATACATGATCAGAGGAAGTCTTTTTAAAATGTACACCACCGTTCAAAAGTTTGGGGTCACCCAGACAATTTTGTGTTTTCCATGAAAAGTCACACTTTTATTTCCCACCATAAGTTGTAAAATGAATAGAAAATATAGTCAAGACATTTTTCTGGCCATTTTGAGCATTTAATCGACCCCACAAATGTGATGCTCCAGAAACTCAATCTGCTCAAAGGAAGGTCAGTTTTATAGCTTCTCTAAAGAGCTAAACTGTTTTCAGCTGTGCTAACATGATTGTACAAGGGTTTTCTAATCATCCATTAGCCTTCTGAGGCAATGAGCAAACACATTGTACCATTAGAACACTGGAGTGAGGGTTGCTGGAAATGGGCCTCTATACACCTATGGAGATATTGCACCAAAAACCACACATTTGCAGCTAGAATAGTCATTTACCACATTAGCAATGTATAGAGTGGATTTCTGATTAGTTTAAAGTGATCTTCATTGAAAAGAGCAGTGCTTTTCTTTCAGAAATAAGGACATTTCAAAGTGACCCCAAACTTTTGAACGGTAGTGTACGTTTTCAGACCGAATGAAACCTCAGGGTCATTCTAAAAGCAGGTGAATTGCTGTAATCTTGTTAAAGCGAATGTAATGCCTCTAAACCCCACTTTTTTCCGTGTACAAAGCAGCAATCATGATGTTGACTGACCATGTGTTTTCGAATCATAGCTGATCCACAAGGCCATAAATGAATGGAAAATCAATAAAATCCGCCTATTTTCACAGAATCTGCCCAGACTGATCCGGAAGATCCCGAAAGGGTTTGTGATGTCACGTGTAACAATCCGGGTATCAGTTTCGTTCCCGTGCGCAGCAGTGGTTAAACCAGTTTCGACATAGAATCACGTTTTGGAGAGAATTCTGATAGCGATTGGGATTCTTATATGTCAGATGAAGCAGCAGATGATTATCAAGGATATTCCGGAGTAAATGGTTATCTTTTCGAGCCCCCAAGATGAGAAACAGATGCCGGTTCACTGAGTTCACAACAGTCCCACTCACGGCCGATAGCGCACCACCAGCCAGAGAGAATTGGAAACAGATTGGTTTGTGGATTTTTATTCTAAGCCGGCCGCTGCAAAATATATGGAAAATGTTTACGTCTACCTTCAATAAGTGCAGAAATATAATCTTTAAAACGTACACTTATTCAGTGTAATTATTGAAAGAAAGTATGAAGAAGTGGGCGATAATCTGGGAATCGATGAACTGTCCAAATGTCAGATCAAATGTCATTTATTAAACAAATGGATTTCTTTTTTGCTCCAGTAATTCCCATGTGGTTGTTCTGGTGGTGATGAATCAGATTTATTATTAGTAAATGATGCGAAATCTGCCCACTTCGTTTGCACAAACCTCGCCCACTCTCGCTTTAAATTAGTGTCGTTTCTCGGAAATTCATGAACTGAATGTCCTGTTGTATATGGGTTTGAACATTCAAACACAACACTGCACTTTCACATTTGTTATTTTTGTACAACCCCAATTCCAAAAAAGTTGGGGCAAAGTACAAATTGTAAATAAAAATGGAATGCAATGATGTGGAAGTTTCAAAATTCCATATTTTATTCAGAATAGAACATAGATGACATATCAAATGTTTAAACTGAGAAAATGCATCATTTAAAGAGAAAAATTAGGTGATTTTTTTTTAATTTTTTTTTATTTCATGACAACACATCTCAAAAAAGTTGGGACAAGGCCATGTTTACCACTGTGAGACATCCCCTTTTCTCTTTACAACGGTCTGTAAACGTCTGGGGACTGAGGAGACAAGTTGCTCAAGTTTAGGGATAGGAATGTTAACCCATTCTTGTCTAATGTAGGATTCTAGTTGCTCAACTGTCTTAGGTCTTTTTTGTCGTATCTTCCGTTTTATGATGCGCCAAATGTTTTCTATGGGTGAAAGATCTGGACTGCAGGCTGGCCAGTTCAGTACCCGGACCCTTCTTCTACGCAGCCATGATGCTGTAATTGATGCAGTATGTGGTTTGGCATTGTCATGTTGGGAAATGCAAGGTCTTCCCTGAAAGAGACGTCGTCTGGATGAGAGCATATGTTGCTCTAGAACCTGGATATACCTTTCAGCATTGATGGTGTCTTTCCAGATGTGTAAGCTGCCCATGCCACACGCACTAATGCAACTCCATACCATCAGAGATGCAGGCTTCTGAACTGAGCGCTCATAACAACTTGGGTCGTTCTTCTCCTCTTTAGTCCGAATGACACGGCGTCCCTGATTTCCATAAAGAACTTCACATTTTGATTCATCTGACCACAGAACAGTTTTCCACTTTGCCACAGTCCATTTTAAATGAGCCTTGGCCCAGAGAAGACGTCTGCGCTTCTGGATCATGTTTAGATACGGCTTCTTCTTTGAACTATAGAGTTTTAGCTGGCAACGGTGGATGGCACGGTGAATTGTGTTCACAGATAATGTTCTCTGGAAATATTCCTGAGCCCATTTTGTGATTTCCAATACAGAAGCATGCCTGTATGTGATGCAGTGCCGTCTAAGGGCCCGAAGATCACGGGCACCCAGTATGGTTTTCCGGCCTTGACCCTTACGCACAGAGATTCTTCCAGATTCTCTGAATCTTTTGATGATATTATGCACTGTAGATGATGATATATGTTCAAACTCTTTGCAATTTTACACTGTCGAACTCCTTTCTGATATTGCTCCACTATTTGTCGGCGCAGAATTAGGGGGATTGGTGATCCTCTTCCCATCTTTACTTCTGAGAGCCGCTGCCACTCCAAGATGCTCTTTTTATACCCAGTCATGTTAATGACCTATTGCCAATTGACCTAATGAGTTGCAATTTGGTCCTCCAGCTGTTCCTTTTTTGTACCTTTAACTTTTCCAGCCTCTTATTGCCCCTGTCCCAACTTTTTTGAGATATGTTGCTGTCATGAAATTTCAAATGAGTCAGTATTTGGCATGAAATTTCAAAATGCCTCACTTTCGACATTTGATATGTTGTCTATGTTCTATTGTGAATACAATATCAGTTTTTGAGATTTGTAAATTATTGCATTCCGTTTTTATTTACAATTTGTTCTTTGTCCCAACTTTTTTGGAATCAGGGTTGTAAGATTCCAACAACAATATCCAATTTCAGCGAGTAAACAAGCACGGAGTCAGATGAACAACCCAGATAACCGGCGTTCCACGTGTGACGTCATGCGAGATTAGCCCTGAGGCAAGGCTGCCGCCTTCTGGGATCCGGAAGCCATGATTTATCGATAGTTTTATGCTTAATAATAAAATTAATATTATCCCCCCCTGCTTTATTAATTAATTTTGGTTGTTGCTAATAATATATATTCATTTTAAAGCATTACAATAAGGCATTACATACACTTTAAAACAGTTGCATTTTGGAGACTAAACCTCTTTCCCCACTGTGTCGTGTGTGTGGGTTGTCTCGGTGCTCCGTAGGAGTTTGCGGATCCACGGTAGATATCTGGAAATTTTGGTAAACACGAGTCCCTGATTGCAGTCACTTTGGGACAGGAACAGTCCAGTCAGGAAAGCTGTATTTCCTTCCACTGTAGCCACAGGAGACCCAGATGTAAGATCACACACTTTCTTTTTGTATGATGGTCTCTGTGTAGTATCTTCAGGCTTTTGTGCCTCCATACAAAACATCTTATTGGTAAAGGAGAAGCTCAGGTTGAGTTTGGAATGGCAGGCGTCCAATGAGAGGTACGAAGGCTTGTTGGTGCTACCCACTACCACTCCCTCTTTACCACTTTTCATCAAGATGTTTTCACTGAAATCCTTCTCCGGGAGGCAGAGTTGGATGGTGCCTGAATCTAAAGAAATTGGCTCCTTGAGCTCCAAGAATGCCAAGTCATCATTAAGATTGCCAGACAAATACCTTTTATGAAAAGTCTTTTTGACGACTTGAGAAGCATTTATTTTTTCATTTGAGTGTCCTGCAATGGAAAACAAAGACAAAACTATCTGCAAAAGAAGTCCTTTGGAGAAAAACCAAAAATAGTACATTGAAAAGATGGTATCTTGTTAACCAGAGCTAAGGCTGCAATGGCTACAGATTGTACAAGTGGCATAACATAGCAAAGACTGACGCTCACCAATGGTCAAGGAAAGTTCTTTGTCTGTTGTCATGCATGCAGCTGTAGTAAGTATAGACCTCCTTCCAAGGATTACACCATGGCAGATTTCATCACCACCATCATCCACAAAGGTCACCTACCCAACAGTGAGTTGTATCTCTTTATAGCTAGTCAGCATTACATTCTCTTTACTTGGGTCCATGGAAATTACATTACTGTGCTCAACTTGTGATATAACCTTGGGCATTTCTTTGCAGTTTTGTGGTCGAGTCACTAAACCTCGAGTCCGAGTCCAGTCTCGAGTCCACTATTGATCGGAGTCGAATCTGAGAACAAGACTCCAACTGCACCATGTGACGGTGGCTGTTGCTGCTGCCTTTATGTGAAAGTGTCTCCGCTACTGTGTTGGACTAACGTTCCTGCTCGACTGCCCCATTTTAGTTAACAGGCTACAGATAAAAAGCTTGTTCATCGCTCAGCAAGCCCCGCCCACTATCAACAGGGCAAATAACTTGAGAGAGGGTTAACACTCGCTAGTTCATCAGTCAGTAAGCCCTGCCCACTATCAACAGGGCAATGAACATAGCGTGTCACTTACTTCTCTAGGTGGAGTCTTACCAAATGATGGTTGAAGTTCGTGGTTGTCCCCGTTGTCTCCTCGATAGTTCTTCTACGTATGGAACACATAGCAGTGCATTTTTTTCCCACTACATGAGAAGTCTGCATAAGCAAAGCGGACAATCCTAGGGGCTTCTCTCCAGGCATTTTAGCACCACTAACGTTAGTTTGTTCCTCAGCATGACTTATGAACAGGTGAATGTGCGTTCTCTTGCACAAAATTAGTATAAAAATTAATGTAGATATAAATATCTTATGCCAAATTATGGCATGTTACAAAAAATAAATAAAAAATACGAGTCTGAGTCCAAGTCCGAGCCATCCATGCTCAAGTCAAGTCACGAGTCCTTAAAATTAGGGCATGAGTCAGATTCGAGTCCCAGTCCTGGACTCAAGTACCACAAGCCTGTTTCTTCGGTTCTTCAAGGAACATGGTCACTTGTTCGATGACAAAACATCATCAGGATTATACCACTAATTTTAGTCATCTGATTTACTACTAATAAGAATTCAACAATCATCAGGGATTACTGAAATTCTTTACAAACCTTAGTGTGCTCACCTGCCATGGACATTTTCCTTGCTGGCAGATGGTGTCATTTGGATTCATATTCCTCCTGGTAGAGTCAGCAGATAAGACCCTGACATTCCCACATGGGTCCTGAACTAAGAAAATGGAGAAAGTCGTACATGACTTTTTTTATATAGAGTTGTGGTCAGAAGTTTACATTCAGTGACATGAATGTCATAGCAATATTTAGGCTTTCAGTAATTTCTTTGAGCTGTTCTTTTTCTGTGGCAGAATGATTATACAGCATACAGCTTTAATTAAAAAAAAACCACTAGAATTTACTGCACAAGTTTTAATTTTCTTTGGGTTTTCTGAAATCAACACAGGCTCAAAATTATACATACAGAGGTGCTGAAACTTCCAAAATGTCTCTTATCTTGCCAAGGCCGAGGTTTCTTAACTTCCTGTTAGTGATCATGATTGACTACAGCTGGTAGCTTCTCTGTGCCTTCATAAAAAGGGTTTGTTTACAGCACTCATTGGATTGACCAACACACAGTAAAATGCGAAAGTCCAAGGAGCTCAGTGCAGATCTGAGAAAGAGGATCGCAGATGTACACAACTCCAGAATGTGGAGTTATTTCTAAACAACTGCAAATTCCAAGATCAGTTCAAACAATTGTATCCAAGTTATTGTGATGTGTAGTCACTATACCAAGCCACTTTGCTTCAAGAAAACCCAAACTGTCACCCTCAGCTGAAAGGAAATTGGTTTGGATGGTCAGGAACAACCTGGGAACCACCATGGCACAGCCCTGCCATGAACTGGAAGCTAATGGATCACTGTCTACAATTCAGATCACCATGGACTAACAGGTTGCTATCCAAGAAATAACCCCCTGCTCCAAAATTGACACCTTCAAGCTTAACTAAAGTTTGAAGCTGACCACATGGACAAAGAAAAAAGCCTTCTGGAGGAAAGCTGTATGGTCAGCTGAGACAAAGATTGAGTTGTTTGGCCACAATGACCACCATGTACAGAGGGACACTGTACCAGCTGGTGGTGGTGGTAGGATCATCATGCTCTGGGGCTGTCTTGCTGCTAGTGGAACTGGTTCATTGCACAAAGTGGATGGAATAATGAAGGAGGACTACCTCCGAATTTTTCAGCATAAACCATCAGAAACCTGAACGCGATTTGGGAGTTACAACAGGACAGTGAACCCAAACACGCATCAGAACTGGTTGTGGAGGATAAAGCAGGCGAACATTAAGCTTAAAACAAATCCTGACTTCAACCCTATTGAAAATATATGGACCGCTTATATTAACTTGCTTATAAGTTGAGTCCATGCCAAGAAAATTAAAACTTGTGCACCAAATTCTAGTGTTTTTTGTTTTTAATTAAAGATGTATACTGTACATTCTGCCACAGAAAAAGAACAGTTCAGAGTAGAGCCCTGCACTCCCACGGGAGTCGCGGGACCCGACGCAAAGCAGTGCGGCGCGGGACAAATTTTGAAAGCTCATTGCGGGCGCGGGCGGGAGGGGGAGTGCACAATGCGGGAGCGGGCGGGAGAGGTGATGAGCTGCAGTCCCGCTAACTAAAAACGTGTTTAAAATAAATTTTATAAATTATTAATTGATGTCTATCATATATAATTTGTGCTGGATATTTTATTTGGCATTAATAAAAACATTTTAAGATGCCTAAATTTGCGGATGTGGTCTGATCTCGCGTACGTTTCCGATTCCTTTCCGCTCTTCCGTGTTTGAGATCTCCGATCATGGCAGAAGAGCAGAGCTCCTCTCGTGAAGCTCACAGTGCTTCAGAAGCAAGTGCTGCTTTAAAAAGAGGTACATTTACTATTAAAAAGTCAAGAGTCCTGAAAGCAGACATTTGGAAGTCGTTCTCACTCGTGTACGACGCAGAGGGAAATCAGCTGCCCTTTGCTTGTTGTGATAAATGCCAAAAGGTTCTGGGTATCTCTGTAAAGCCTCAGCTGGGTATCTCTGTAAACCCTCGCTACGTGCGCTAGGTGAAGGATCGGTCAGTGGAGAGCTCAGCTAAGCTCAGCATGTTTAATTCCCCAAGTCAATGACAAGAACTTTCGTGAGAAATAACGCGAACGTCTGCATCATGCGGGATTTGCGGGCGGGAGCGGGACTGAAAATCATAATTCTTTGCGGGAGTGGGACTGAAAATTCTGTCCCGCGCAGACCTCTAAACTTCAGAGAAATGACTGAAAGCCCAAATATTGCCATAACATTCATATCCAAAGATGACCTTCATGTCACTGTACGTAAACTTCTGACCACAACTGTAAGTGACTACATCTCTGTCCCGGACCAGCCCCACAAACTATGATGTTAAGCTGTTCATACGTGAAGAAAAAAGTCCTACTAATTGATCAGTATGAAATTTTATGCCCTGAACCCCAGAAGAGAATAGGTTTTGCAAACCGTGTGGTATGCAGCTCCTGCCATCGCTGTGAAGGTCGTAGCCTCTTGCACAGAAGCATCGGTATGATTTATATAAGGGTCTGCAGTAGTGTTCACAAACCAGAGGGCCTCCAGAAGGGCATTGGGAAACATCTGCATAAAGTTGATTTGTCACTTTATGCTAAACACCAACTTAATCATGTACAGAGTATAATAATCAGGAAGGGCGTACAACATGGAAGGATTAAACAAACACTATCGAGTTGTTAAACCCTATTATTATTATTATTATTATACACACTCCTCCAGCAGTAATAAACTTTACCATTTTCACAGTTATGTCCTGTGTACATGTCCGTGCAGTTGCAGCTATAGCCTCCTATACGGTCTTTACAAGTGCCACCATGTTGACAAGGATTGGGTTTACACTGATCTCCATCTGTGTTGAAGCAAATAATGTTACTTAGATGTGGGGGGGAACAAACAAACCTCCACTGTTTATTTAATCATTCAGTCAAGACAAAGGAAAGATGCTCACCATAGTATACGGTCCAAAACGCTTCCTTTGTAGGCAAAATGCACAGACGTGTTTTAGTGGCCAAAATGTGGTCTATTAAAGTACTATATTTACTCAAACATTACAATACTCGCAATACATATAAAGTGTCATTTCTCAGATTGATTAAGAAAATCCATTTCATTCAAGCGATTTTCAAGGATCATGTCGTTGCAGAATGCGTAATAGTGTCCTTAACATGAATCATTATTCTCTCCGTGACGAATTATGTCAAATTTTCAGAAAGAGGAGTTCCTAGGTCAAAGCTTACTGTTTGCTGGTTGTCCTCAAAGACCTCCCTGGCCTCCTCCTTGCTGCATCTTTCCTCATAACACTCTCTTTCCAAATTGCCTTGTAGAATTTCCTCCACAAAGAACATATTGGCACGTTTAGGCCGTATAAAGATGTTCTTGGCTTGTGGATCAGATCGGAAAACTTAAAGATGAAAAGTAGAAAATAGGGGGTAGTTAGTAACAAGAGTACCGTAAGCCTTGAAGACGTTTCGAATACTATAAACTTCAAACATCAAAAATGATTTAAAAGAAGGTGGGGTAGCTGTTAATGCTCACAGGTGAATACATCATATTACCTTAATGTAGTATTTCTTGTCCGAAACCAGTCTCGAGATTAATGTATAGTAATTTTAGTCTAGGCTTGAAAGCGTTAATTTATTCTCATTAAAAAAAAAAGCTTCTTTACCTGTTTGGTCAGCGGTGGTCATCATGTAGGAGCTGTGCAGTGTAAAACAGAAGAAACTCCATAACTGAAACTCCATCACAATAGGATAAATGCTTTATTACTGATAGATTTTCTCTCTATGCCTTTATCTCTGCTCTGTTGGCCACATTAGCTGTGACTCACGCCTCAAAATACGGTTTCCCGTTACAAGAACACAAGGTCTATACAAGCATGTACATTTACACACACACACACACGACTGATAAGGTTTTTCAACAGTCAGTTCATGGTAACCGTTGGATTGTTTGTCGTGGATATTAGTCAGAATTTCACGAGTTGTTAATTTGGGTGATTATAAGGATTAATTCTTCAGATGTATGCTTCCAGAAATAAAACTTTGTAGAATTAGGAAACTGAAATAGTGGAGAAATATGCTGCAAACGTACAAATAGGATTGAAAATGTGCCCATTTCTAATTTTGTCCAAAATAGGAAAGCTTCACAAACAGTAAAAGGACTTTCATCTGCAAACAACTGAGCAAACAGATTGTCCCAGGATAGCTCAGTGGTTAGATTTGGACCTTAAACCTTGATTCTCTCTCTCTCGTACGGTTTTTCGCTGCAGATTTTAACAGTTTTCAAGCTCTAACACATCTACTTCACCACAGGAAGGGCTGTCAATTTGGTGAAATGTACTTCCTAATACCAACCTGAAAAGTCCCTTTACAATGAAATAATGAAGAGTAAGAAATTAGGACGGTGTATGATTCTTGTAAAACTCAGAGTTGACAAATGACAACGGCAACATGATGAGTTGACTGATATATGGAACCTTTTATTCAAATGTGGTTTTAGTTCCAGTTGCTGTTTTTGTTACATTTTGCATCTCTCTTACATATAATTTATCATAATTGATCTTAATTCACATCCGAAACACAGGCACGTGCCCGGGTGCCTGCCTTTTTTTCCTGGAATTCTTGGCGTTTTTAGACTCGGCCAAGACGTTTTCCATGACGAGCCTAATCCACTTGAGGTACTTGGACACCTGCGTGTAGATGCCATACTTGCCTTTGCGAGCGCAGCCCTCACCCCAGCTTACCACACCTGTCACAAACCATGTATTTTTGTATTTGGTGACATGAGGACCACCGCTGTCACCTTGACACGCATCCTTTTCCAGCTTGTCGTAGCCGGCACAGAACATGCGAAGGGTGATGTTGAACTCGGTGGACTCTTTACAGATGGAACGGTCTACATAGGGCACGTTGAGTCTCTGCAGGACAGTGGACTGGAGACCACCCTCAGAGAGACGACCAAATCCACTCACCATGCCGTAGTCTTCTTGCATGAGCACACGCTCTGCAAAGTCGTGCTCGGGGAGGCATGCTGGGAGGATGTACCGGGTGAAAGTAATGGGCTTCACAAGCTTGATGAGGGCAATGTCGTTGTGGAAGGTGTCGGAATGATATTTCGTATGCACCAGTACCTGTTCGACGGCATGTTCCACTTCTTGCCCGCTTCTAACCAATGTATCTGTTTCACCTGTTAGGAAAACAGTTTATTCATAGGAATCAATATTTGTGAACACTCAGATGATGGAACTCTTTAGTATGGTTGCTTTGAGAGAACCTGTTTTGATTTTATTCCAAAACCTGAAGCAATAGTGAAATTTTGTTCTACCACTGTGCGATTTGAATCAAATCCATACGTGATACATTATTGTACCTCTTTAAAAAAAAAAACCATACTGAACATATTTTTTATTTAAAAGTAAGGTCAAGTGCTTTTCTTATACCTAGAATAACTGTGATGGAGCGAGACATTTTCATGCAGTGGGCTGCTGACAAAATGAAATATTCATTTAGAATGGTTCCTCCACAGAAGCCGATTCGGTCCTCATTTATAAGCAGCGCCTAGGGAAAAAAAATAGACAGTCATACAATCTTTGAGAACTTTTCTGTGACATGTTCACTGAAATGGGTGGCACTGTTGCCTCACAGCAAGAAGGTTCTGGGTTCGAGCCCAGTGACCGTTGAGGGCCTTTCTGTGCGGAGTTTGCATGTTCTCCCCGTGTCTGCGTGGGTTTCCTCCGGGTGCTCCGGTTTCCCCCACAGTCCAAAGACATGCAGGTTAGGTTAACTGCTGACTCTAAATTGACCGTAGGTGTGAATGTGAGTGTGAATGGTTGTTTGTGTCCATGTGTCAGCCCTGCGATGACCTGGCGACTTGTCCAGGGTGTACCCCGCCTCTCGCCCATAGTCAGCTGGGATAGGCTCCAGCTTGCCTGCGACCCTGTAGAACAGGATAAGCGGCTACAGATAATGGATGGATGGATGCTCTTACTGAATAACCTTCCAACACATCTACACCGCCTGGCCAAAAAAAAGTCGCTATTTTGGATTTAAATAAGCAAATACATAAGAGCCTTTGATTGGATAATTAGTGCAGTGATGAATGTGTTTCAGCTGGCAACAATTCTTTTAAGCCAAACTGATGCAGTGAGTAGTTTCTCATTTCTTAAACAAACATGTTGGAGGACGTATCCCGTGCTCACGGAAAAGATGTGACTGTGTTTCAGAAGGGTCAAATTAATGACCTGCGTAAAGCAAAGATAACTGAAATGACTGGAATTGGGTTAAGAACTGACCAACGCATTATTAGTCTAATACCCTGAAAGATAGTGGTGACCCATCAACTTTGTGGAAAAAATATAGTTGGAAAAAGATCCTGATTGACCACGATCAGAGATCACTTAAACACTTGAAGTCGAATCGTAAACAAAATGGACAGTAGAACTCACGGCTGTGTTTAATTGTGAAAAGAAGAGCATTCCCACACTCGCAATGCTACAAGAACTCACAGGATTGAGACTAAACAGCTGTGTGGCCAGAAGAAAACCACTTGTTAGTGAGAATAATCAGGAGTAAAGGCTTCAACTTTGCTTGGGAGCATAAAGATTAGACTCTGGAGTAATGAAAGGTCATGTGGTCTGATGAGTCCAGATTGACCCGACTCCTGAGTGATGGGCGTGTCAGGGTAAGAAGGGAAGCGCATGAAGCGATGCACCCATCATGTATAGTGGCCCCTGTAAAGCCTCTGGAGGCAGCGTTATGGTCTGGGGTTGATTCAGTTGGTCAGGTCGAGGCTCAGGAACATTATGGGGCAATAAAATGGAGTCAGCTGACGACCTGAATGACCAGATTATCACATTAACAGTTTTCTCCAGAAAATAATTAAAGCCTTAAATTCTGGCATGATAATACACAGACAATTGAGCGCCAACGGCGCGAAAGCAAGCGCTGAAGGCACAAAGTGAAACTAGGGGGGTCCGGGGGCATGCTCCCCTGGAAAATTTTTTGAAAATAGATGCTCTCAGGTGCATTTTCAGGGTCTCTGTGGTTTTAGATCCATGATTTATAGGATAGATTTTACCAGTGTTTCAATGATTTCTGACCTAAATAGCATTAATGTATACACATTTGAAATTTCACCTTAATGAATGAATGAATGAATGAATGAATCCTTTATTGTCACTGTTACCAGTGAAATTGACCATCAACCTGTCCTTACAGAGGAGGAACAGGACAGGAAGACAGGGATAAAAGAAAAAGAAACACAGTAGTAACATGAGGAAAAAATACCCCCCCCCCCCCCCCCCCATGCTCCTATCAGGAGTACAGTGTGGGAGCATTTAAAAACCTCCGCACAAGCACACAATAACACAAGTACACTTTAAAACATGGGACTTGAGGGGGGGGGAAGGAGGGGGCAATCAGGGGTGGGGGGGAAGGAGGGGGCAATCAGGGGTGGGGGGAAGGGGTAAGGAGGGGAGTGGAGGAGGTAGAGGTAACCCAGAGCAAGCAAGCAGCCGTCCGCTCCTGCAGCCATGCAAGCGGCGCTGGTCACGCACCTGCTTGTCACACTGGGGGTGAAAAACGGCGACCACGGAAAATTGGGGAAGGAATGCGAAGAATGCAAGAGTGTCTCCCAGCAGTGACCTTCTGGGGGAAATGTTTCCCCAGCAATGGCCTTGATCGAGGCTGGTGCTGTTCAGGGAGCTGAATGTCGATAAGATAGAGATTGTTTGGTCTTTCGAACAGACGCAGTCTTTACACGTCCACACCACTCGTCCATATCTGTTCAATTCAATTCCATTTGGTCTCCGAAATACTTGTTCCTTGCAAAGCCGAAAGCGTCTCCAAGATGACAACCATGTTGTGGTTCAAGTTCTCCCACAGTCTGAGTGCCGACAGCTTTGCCCACCGCTCAATCATATCGGGCAGCTTTGTGGGGCTTTGAACAGCTGTCACTGTTGTCTGATTTCCTCGATATACCAGGGCAATGCCTAATCCAATCAGCAAAAGTCTGGTAATCATGGTTCCGAATAGGTAGATATCTTCAATGTCCTCCACAGACGTTCCGGTAGGACAGGTGGGTTCCCCCGAACCCAGAAACTGTCTCAATTTCGTTAGGAGACCAGTTTATCAAATCCATGCTTTTTTAGTTTAGAAATTCAATGCGGAGAGAGTCTCTCTCAAAAAAAAAAAGTATAGGCAGACGAGACGAAACAAAGAGCACAAGCAGGAAAAAAAGGAGAGGAGAGGAGAGCAGAGGAATGCGACCGCCTTCCGTGAGAGCACGGAGGAAAAAAAATGTTAAAGTTCAATGTGCAAGTTAAACTGTTTTGTTCTAGATTACTGAGGTATATGACAGATTGAAAATCTACAGGGATCCCTTAATTATCTCTGATCAAGTAGTGTTGTAACAAAAATGTGCATGAAAATATGAACAGTGGTTTGCTCTGTCTTATGCAATCCAGTGAAGAGAATTGATCATCATGACCACCTGTTGATCACAAAGGGATCCGAACCTAAGACCTGCCACCTTAAAATAAGTTGCTGTATTACTATAACTGTAATGATTTAGAATGTTTCTGATGCAATTACCGTAATACATGTATAACTAAGATACACTGAAAAGAAAAGTAAGGCAACTACATATTATAAAGTTTAAATTTTGGCACTTTATTAAATGGACTCGATTAAGATTAAAACCTATTTAAAGGAAAAGAAAACTTACTTCGTACATTTAAGTTTTGCAAAAAGATTATGTACTTATAAACACATTCATGAAGAGAATTTGTTTATAAGTGTCAAATGTAGCATAATTTCGAATAATAACGATAAGCGTATTTGGCAGTGTGATGTCACTGTGAGCCTTTTAATAACAAATGAATAATCCGGAGCCGCCTTTTGTGAAATGGACCCCAGTGACATCACACTGCCAAAACTGCTTATGATTATTATTTGAAATGATGCTGTATTTGACACATTTGAACAACTTCACTTCGTGAGTGTTTATAAGTACATAATCTTTCTGCAAACCCAAACTAATGAATTAAGTTTTCTACTCCTTTAAAGCAGATTAATTCTCCTTGGCTTTTGCTTGGCCCAATGTTGGCCAACCCTCTCATAGTCCATCTCGCTGTCATCCATGCTGGTGGGGATCAAATTGTCCAGCGAGTGCTTTTTGAGCCAGTCGCTGTGATCAAAATTGATGACGTTTTCGTTGTCGTGACAGTCGTCTGGTTTTGTGTGCCATCACTCACGTGGGTTTGTTGAAATTTAGTCAACCAATCTTTGATCGAAGCCATAATGCTAGCAGCGGTCTCAAAAGTAGCCGGTCACCGGCGGCAAATCGCCGGCTATGGCTTGTTATGCCGCCGGCTATTGTCAGTTGAGTCACAAAATTTAATATTAAATATTTCTGACAGCAAAAAAAGTTGTGAACATAAATTACATCCACTATGTCATGTATGTCTGTTGCCGCATCAACTGTGTTTACATCCTCGACATGAGTGCAGCCATTACTGCCACCTGTGTTGCCAGATTGTGTTTACATCTTCGACACGAGTGCAGCCATTACTGCCACCTGTGTTGCCAGATTGCGCGTTTTCCCGCCCAATTTGGACATTTTTAAGTGCATTTTGGCGGGTTTTGAACATATTTTGGGCTGTAAAACGTCAGCAGTATCTGGCAACATATTTTTTTACTTAATACAAGAAATTAATGGATGCCAACGTTTTTGCCAAAATGGTATTTTATTTTCCATTGTTTAGGCAGCTTCAGCATCATACTGTGAGATTCTGTTCAAATTGTTTGTTTCTTCTATGAAGCCTGAGCCATTTATTTTATTAGTTTATATTTATTGTTTAATTTAGTCTTCAGGAGAGACTGCCTGCACACAGTACTAGTATTAATAGTTTTTTTTCTTACATGAAAGCTGAGGCATTTATATTATATTTTAAGGTAACTTCATGTTGTGCTGTGAGGTTCTCTGCACTTTAACTTTTGAACCAACAGGAGCATTTGGATAAGTAAAGCCTATTTTTCTGCATTTTTGTAGTCCTGGTAATCTTTTATATTGGTAAAGTTGTTTATAGGACCATTTCTCAGTGTCTTTTTTTTAATCAATAGTTTTTCAGTAATAACTTAATATTTAACATATCACTCAATTTTAAACAACCCCCGCGCCTCCCCCATAGTCTCCAAAATTTCTGTGGGAAACACTGGCGTGCGTAACAACGCTAATCAAGCTTAAGCTAGACGACCCGCCTCAAATACCCGTCCCGGGTAAATGTTATCCCAATTTTAGATGGCCTGTTCCAAACCATCCTGCCCCATGAAAAATTCGTACTTGCATATCCATCCATCCATCCATCCATCCATCCCTGCACGCTTTGCGTGCATTATGTCTGCCGCTGGCAGACATTTTACCATTTTGCACCCTGCTGTAAATTATTTGTGCCCTGCTATTCTCCCAAACTTTGAAGCCCCTGGCTAATAGACCAGGTCAAACTTTTGTGATTAAAATCAGTCGGCTTTGTCCGTCTGGTGGGGGACAACATCGGCAGCCAATGAGATCGCTTATAATGAAACGGAAAATTCCGGGATGTCTGACGTTTTCTTTCTATATTTTTATTGGACGGTTTGAGCATGTGATCTTGACATAGCCAAAAGATTACAGTTTGTTTACATCATACCATGCAGACATCATATTTTGACAGAATCAACACAAACATTGGAAAAAAAGACGGCTTGTTTAACACAAATATCAATCAATATGTAAATGGATCTGTTATTTGCTCTCCTATGTATCGAGTTACTTGTGGGTAGGAAATTTAATGTATTGGTATAAATCTAAGCGTATCGGATTTTAACTAAAGCGACTAAGCGTATCGGCAGGCAGAGCAAGCGTATCGGGCCCGATACGCTAAAACGCTTTGGGGAAAACCATGCGTTAATGTTTGTTTGTTTTTTCCTTCCCTGATGACACACGAATAAAATTAGGGCTCAAATTGTCAGAGTGGTTCAGGGAGCAGGAGGAATCATTTTCACACATGAATTGGCCTCCACAGAGTCCCAACCTTGATCCCATTGAGAGTCTTTGGGATGTGCTGGAGAAGACTTTACGCAGAGATTCGACTCTGCCATCCTCAACACAAGATCTCGGTGAAGAATTAATGCAACTTTGGACTGAAAAACGTTGTGACGTTGCATAAGTTTATCGAAACGATGCCACAGTGAATGCATGCTGTAATCAAATCAAAGGACGGAGCAACTAAATATTAGGAGTGCACGACTTTTTTTTTTTTTGGCAGAGCAGTGTAATACCATGTGACTTAATGTGTATATATACAGTGGCATGCAAAAGTTTGGGCACCCTTACTGAAAATGTCTGTTACTGTGAATAGTTAAGTGAGCAGAAGATGAACTGATCACCAAAAGGCATAAAGGTAAAGGCGACATGTCTTTTCAGCGTTTTCTGAAAGATTTGTGTATTATTTTTGTTTTGTACAACTGGAGAGTGAAAAAGAAAAGGAGCACCATGCAAAAGTTTGGGCACCCCAATACATTTGATTTCTCAGGTAACTCTTACCAAGGTTCCAGACCTTAATTAGCTTATTGAGCTGTGGCTTGTTCAAATTCCTCGTTAGGAAAGGTCAGATGATGCAGATTTCAAAGCTGTATAAATTCTCTGACTCCTCAAACTTGTCCCTAAAACCAACAGCCATGAACTCCCTCGCATTCTGAATAATAAAATAATTGATGCTCACAAAGCAGGAGAAGGCTACAAGAACGTAGCAAAGTGTTTTCAGGTAGCTGTTTCCTCAGATCTTAATGTTATTACGAAATGGCAGTTAACAGAAACAGTGGAGATCAAGGTGAGGTCTGGAAGATGAAGAAAACTTTCTGAAAGAACTGCTTGTTGGATTGCTAGAAAGGCAAATAAAAACCCCTGTTTGACTGCAAAAGACCTTCAGAAAGATTTAGCAGACCCTGGAGTGGTGGTGCACTGTTCTACTATGCAGCGACACCTAAACAAATATGACCTTCATGGAAGAGTCATCAGAAGAAAACCGTTCCTGCGTTCTAGCCACAAAATTCAGCGTCTGAAGTTTCCAAATGAACATCTAAATAAGCCTCATGCATTTGGGAAACAAGTCCTGTGGACTGATGAAATCAAAATAGAACTTTTTGGCCACAATGTGCAAAGGTATGTTTGGAGAAAAAAAGGATGCCAAATTCCAGGAAAAGAACACCTCTCCAACTCTGAAGCATGGGTGTGGATCGATCATGCTTTGGGGTTGTGTTGCAGCCAGTGGCACAGGGCACATTTCATTGGTCGAGGGAAGCATGGATTCGAATAAATACCAGAAAATTCTGGAAGCAAACATCACACCATCTGTAAAAAAAAGTTGAAGTTAAAAAGAGGATGGGTCCTACAATAAGACGATGATCCAACACACACCTCAAAATCTACAATGGAATACCGCAAGAGGCCCAAGCTGAAGGTTTTGCCCTGGCCCTCACAGTCCCCTGACCTAAACATCATTGAAAATCTGTGGATAGATCTCAAAAGAGCAGTGCATGCAAGACAGCCCAAGAAACTTGTAGAACTGGAAGCCTTTTGCAAGGACAAATGTGTGAAAATCCCCCAGGTAAGAACTGAAAGATTATTAGCTGGCTACAAAAAGCGTTTACAAGCTGTGATACTTGCCAAAGGGGGTGTTACTAGGTACTAACCATGCAGGGTGCCCAAACTTTTGCTTTGGGCCCTTTTCCTTTTTTGTCATTTTGAAAATGTAAAAGATGAAAATAAAAAATTTTGTTTTTGCTTAGAATATAAAGGGAATGAGTCATCTTTAACTTCCTTTTGGAGATCATTTCATCTTCAGCTTGCTTAACTGTTCACAGTAACAGCAATTTTGACCAGGGGTGCCCAAACTTTTGCATACCACTGTAAGTATACATAGTAGAAGTGTAATGATTTATAATCCCACTATCTGGTGTCACCCAGAAGAGGGTGGGTTCCCTTTTGAGTCCGGTTTTTCTCAAGGATTCTTCATGTTCTCGGCATGGTTCTCTTTGCCAGAGGCTTTCCAGATGTCCTATTGTTAAAATCACTAGACAAATAAAATTGAATTTAACTGAACTGATTAACTAGTGCGCAAGCCTGGATATCAGCAGCATTTGCCCGAGGACCTCTTAAAAATGCATCCATGCACATGTATGCATGTTAGCATTTTGATCAATTTAAGGCTGATTGATTGTAGAGGTGGGTTCTTTGAAGTGAGATCGAACTTTTAACAAAAAAATATTTTTGGGCACTGAATCCAAAATCCTCGTGGTGTATTACACTTCATGTGAGTCAGTGTTTACCTGCCATGGACATTCTCCAGGAGGACAATCCTCGCCGTCCACGATCCTTTTGTGTCCGTGAGATTCTCCAGTCACCGGGTCCTCCAAGACAGTGGGACCGGGTTCCGTCAGTCCAAACAAGCTGTTGGTATCTGCATGGCTCTGAGTGGAATTTGTGGCAGCCTTTTCTGCAGTGATGTTCACTGTATTTCCTTCAGTTTCCTGTATTCCCACTGACGCAAGGGTAGGGCTAGTGCCATTGCCAGTATTAGTGATGTTTCCCGTTGGACGATGCTGTAAAATGCTTCGGGTTGGTTTCGGAAACACATAGCCACATTTGAAGGGATCTATGATTTACAAAAAACAAGGATTGAAATGAATGGAAACAAGATTCTCCTCTTTACAGTGCTGTGAAAAAGTATTTGCCCCCTTCCTGATTTGTTCTGGTTTTGTATTTATGTCACACTTAAATGTTTCATGTCGTCAAACTAATTTTAATATTAGACAAAGATAGCCCAAGTAAACACACAAAAAATGCAGTTTTCAAATGATTTCATTTATTGATGGGGGGGGTTACCCAACCCTACTTGAAAAAGTAATTACCCCCGCACCAATTAACCAAATTTAATTGATAATTGCGTTCAAGTTCACTAGCCACACCCAGGCATGATTACTGCCAGATCTGTTCAATCTAAATGTCACATAAATAGATCCAGGCTGGCAATGTGAAGTAGGCTACTAGATCTTAAAAAAAAAAAAAAAATGCTGCGAAGTACAGAGTTACAAGAACAGATGTGCAACAAAATAATTGAAATCTATCAGTCTGGAAAGGGTTACAAAGCTATTGCCAAGGTTCTAGGGCTCCAGCAAACCACAGCGAGAGCCATTATCTACAAATGGGGAAGAAAAAAAAAACTTGGAACAGTGTCAAACCTTCCCAGGAGTGGCCAGCCTTCCAAAATTCAACCAAGAGCGCTTCGATGACTGATCCAGGAGGTCACAAAAGAACCCTGATGAACATCTAAAGAACTGCAGGCCTCACTTGCTGCAGTTAAGGTCAGTGTTTGTGATTCTACAATAAGGAAGGCACTGGGCAAAAATGGCATCTGTGGGAGGGTTGCAAGGCACAAACCACTGCTGACCAAAAAGAACACAAAGGCTCGTCTCACATTTGCCAAAAAGCATCTTGATTACCCCCAAGACTTTTGAGATAATAATATTCTGTGGACTGATGAGCCAAAAATAAAACTTTTTTGAAAGACGTGGGTCCTGGTTCATCTGGTATAAAGCTAACACAGCATTCCAAAATAAGAACATCATACCAACAGTTGAACACGGTGGTGGTAGTGTGATGGCCTGGGGATGCTTTTCTGCTTCAGGACCTCGACGACTTACCATAATTGATGGAACCATGAATTCTGCTCTCTACCAGAAAATCCTGAAGGAGAATGCCCGCCCATCGGTTTGTGACCTAAAGCTCAAGCACAGCTGGGTTATGCAGCAGGACAATGATCCGAAGCACACAAGCCTCTGAATGGCTCAAAAGAAATAAAATTAAGGTTTTGGAATGGTCTAGTCAAAGTCCTGACTTGAATCCAATTGAGATGATGTGCTGCCAAGGGTGGCCCAACCTGTTATTGGGTTTAAGGGGGCAATTACTTTTTCACGTGGGTGATACAGGCTTTGATTAACCCTTTACTTTTAATAAATGGAGTGCTCATTTAAAAGCTGCATTTTGTGTTTACTTACATTGTCTTTATCTTATATTGGACTTAGTTGGATGACCTAAAACATTTAAATGTGACGTAAGCAAAAATGGAAGAAATCTGTAGGGGACAAATACTTTTTCACAGCACTGTATATACCATTCTGGAAAAAATGTTCATCCCTAAAAAAAAATTATGGCTGGTTTTAATACTTGGTTGCGTTGGAATAGTTGGATCAAGTGGGTAACTATTGGATAAATTGTCTGTAAATATATTTTTTGTCTTCCTCTTACCGTAAGATGTACAAGACTTTCCGTCATCTACGAGGTTGTAACCTTTGGCACAAGAGCAGACTGCTGTCCCCCTACTCTTGTCCACTTTGCAGAAGTGCTCACAACCGCCGTTTTTATCCTCACACAGCTGTGGTATTACTGAATCCAAAGATTTAGTTAAAACGAGGTTCTGCCAACACAAAGACTATGTATACGTCCATGTGGATGCTATGATTTCAGACAATCTTACCAATCTCACAGTTGTGTCCCTGAACCAGTTCAGGGCAGTAACAGGTATATCGTCCAATTCCATCTTTACACACACCTTTGTTTTGACAAGGCTGAGATATGCACGAATCTCCATCTACGAACCCATTTGTAAGAAATAGAAGGATGTCTTAATACTGTGGATTAAATCTTGAAAGATGATACCGATTCCAACTGCAAGTCAAAATCTGACTAGATCATTGTTGAAAAAGTTGCTCTTGATTACAGTTTCTTACCAAAGTATACGTTCCAGAACTCATCCTAGGGAAAGAAGAAAGAGTTTCAGTTACAGTTTTTAAAAATGTGATGAGGCCAAAAATTGTTTGAAGGAAAATGGCGAAAGAGAGAGGACATGCCGTCTTTTTGTTATCCTCAAAGATCTCTCGGGCTTCCTCGCGATCGCACCGCTCTTCCCTGCACTCACGCTCCACGTCGCCTTGTTTAAATTCCTCAAATATGGTGTTGGCTCGCCTGGGGCGTGTGAGGACCTGGTTGGCATCCTTGGTGTGGAGGAAGACTATGTACACAGGCACACAATTGCATGTTGCTTTGTCTGGAGTCATATTCATTTACTCATATTTCATCGACATTGCATATTCAGCATATTATATTAATATAACCACTGTGCTGGATCATTTTTTTAATATGTCTCTTGATTAATGGTACATTAAAAACATTAATATATGAGAACGGCAACCATGACAAATCTCTATAAGTCACTCGTGAGGAAATCAATGAATTGTTTGGATAAATTTGGGTACTTTGTGAATGTATCTATATAATAAAAAGAAAATCACATGTTGGCTTGAAGATGTGAAGTTTATCTTCTCGTGTTGAAAACCTCACATTTTTCATATAAAATGCATTGCGGATCTGAGTGACATATTTTCCTATATTTCACTCTGATGACATCACTCCCAGTGTTTTCCTGCTGACTAGATACGCGTTGTCAAAATGACGAACCAGTTCAAAATGAAAATTCTTTTGATTAACGTATGCATTTTTGTGTGTGTAGATGTTTCCATATAATATAAAGAACATTAGCCTGTCGTGCAAAGATATGAAGTTTATCTTCTTGTGTTGAAAATTATATCACTCGTTCTCTTCGCTCACTCATGATTTACCACTCAAGGATTAACTCCCACCACTGTGCAATATCATATATAAAATACACACTAGTGCATCTCAAACAATTTGAATATCATGGAAAAACTTCAATATCTTCCATCAGTTATTTAAGAAAGTGAAAAATTTATATATTCTAGACTCATTACATGTAAACTAAACTGTTTCAAGCATTTTCTATTTTAATTTTGATAATTATGGCCTACAGCACAAAAAAAATCCATCTCAAAATATTAGAGTATTTCATTTCAAATTTGAGTAAAACAGTATAAATACCAAGTATCTCTCGGTCTAGTTCAGTACACACAACCACAATAATGGGGAAGACTGCTGACTTGACAGTTGTCCAGAAGACGATCATCGACACCCTCCACAAGGAGGGTAAGCCACAGAAGGTCACTGCTGAAAAGGCTGGCTGGAAAAGGTGCACAAGCAACAGGGATGAGTGCAGCCTTGAGAGGATTGTCAAGAAAAGTTGATTCAAGAACTTTGGAGAGCTTCACAAGGAGTGGACTGAGGCTGGGGTCAGTGCATCAAAAGCCACCACACACAAACATCTTCAGGAAAGGGGCTACAACTGTCACATTCCTAATATCAAGCCACTCCTGAACCAGAGACAACATCAGAAGTGTCTTACCTGGACTAAGGAGAGAAAGAACTGGACTGTTGCTCAGTGATCCAAAGTCCTCTTTACAGATGAAAGTAAATTTTGCATTTCATTTGGAAATCAAGGTCTTAGAGTCTGGAGGAAGAGTGGAGAGGCACAGAATCCAAGGTGTTTGAAGTCCAGTATGAAGTTTCCACAGTCTGTGATAATTTGGGGTGCCATGTCATTTGCTGGTGTTGGTCCACTGTGTTTTATCAGGTCCAAAGTCAACACAGCCATCTACCAGGAGACTTCAGAGCACTTCATGTTTCCATCTGCTAATGAGCTTTATGGAGATGCTGATTTCCTTTTCCAGCAGGACTTCGCACCTCCCTACAGTGACAAAACTACTACCAAATGGTTTGCGGAACATGATATTACTGTGCTTGATTGGCCAATCTATGGGGTATTGTCAAGAGGAAGATGAGAAACACCCGACCCAAAAATACAGACGAGCTGAAGGCTGATATCAAAGCAGCCTGGGCTTCAGTAACACCTCAGCAGTGCCGCAGGCTGATCGCCTCCATGCCACGCCGCATTAATGCAGTAATTTCATGGTAAAGGAGCCCCAACCAAGTACTGAGTGTATAAATGAACACATTTTTCAGAAGTTGGACATTTCTGTATTGTAAATCTTTTTTTGATTGATTTTAGGAAATATTCTAATAATCTGAGATACTGGATTTCTGATTTTCATGAGTTATAGGCCATAATCATTAAAATTTAAACAAAAAAAGGCTTGAAATATTTCACTTTATATGTAATGAATATAGAATATATGAAAGTTTACCTTTTTGAATTAAATTACAAAAAAAAATGTTTCGCAATGTTCTCATTCCATGAGATGTGTGTGTGTGTGTGTTATATTGCTAAAAAAGTTAATGCTGACGCCTTTAATGTTTTAGCTAGCATTAACTTTTTCAGCAGTTTGTGCGACAGTATCTCTTCTGTGGGACTGGACCAGCCTTTGTACCCCATACAAATCAATGAGCCTTCGACACCCATGACCCTGTCGCCAGCTGTCCTTCCTTAGACCATTTTTGGTAGGTACTAAGCACTGCATACCAGGAACACCCCATAAGATGTGCCATGTTGGAGATGCTCAGACCCAGTCATCTAGCAATCACAATGTGTCCCTTGTCAAAGTCTCTCAGATCCTTACACTTGCCCATTTTTCCTGCTTCCAACACATCAACTTCAAGAACTGACTGTTCTCTTGCTGCCTAATATATCCCACCGCTTGACAGGTGCCATTGTAAGAACATAATCAATGTAATTCACTTCACCTGTCGGCGTTTTTAATTTTATGGCTAAAATTTTAATTTTATATGTTCAGTACCGTCAAAGTATTGGAACAGTAAGGCCAATTATTTTGTTTCTGTTATGCCTTTATGTTTGAAATCAAAAGATGAATGAGATGATCATCATAATTTCAGCTTTAATTTCCTGATATTTGTTCAACAACTTAGAACATGGCACCTTCTGTTTGAATCCACCCATGAACATGTGACTGACAGGTGTCATGTTGGTCAGGTGCAAGTTTGCCCTGTTTGATTGTTTAATGAGTTAATAGTTCTGAATGTCTACTCTTGGATTGGATTTTTAACAACAAATGCAGTCTTCACAGGTGAAACCTAGGATAAACCAACATGAAGACCAGAGAGCCATCTATGGCAGAAAAGCAAGCCATTTTGAAGCTGAGAAAAGAGGGAAAATTTATTGAAACCACTGCACAAGCATTGGGCATAGCCAATACACCAATTCTTGGAATGCCCTGAACAAGAAAGAAACCACTGGTGTATTAACAACCAGACATTGAACAGATCAGCAAAGCAAAACAGCAGCAGCTGATGAGAGAATCACGGTGAAGAAACCCCCCAAAACAATAATCGGTGACATTAACAGCAACCTCCACAAGGCAGGGCTGAAGGGATCACAATCCACCATTTGAAGAAGACTTCAAGAGCAGAAATATCAAGGCCATATGACAAGATGCAAACCACAGCAGTAAGAAAGCCAGATTGGAATTTGCAAAGAAATACAGAGACGAGCCGCAAAAGTCCTATAACCAAGATTAACCTCTACCAAAGGCTAAAGTGGGGAGAAAGAAATGATCCAGTCTAATTGGAAGGAACATCATCATGTTGCAAGACAATGATCCAAAACACACTGCCAACACAACAAAGGACTTTTTGGAAGCTTTTAATCTGGCCAAGTCAAGCATCAGACCTAGAGCCAATTGAGCAGAAAGCGCCTAAGGGAGAGGTAGGTCCAGTGCAGAACTGTGTGCATGTCGAGACAATCTAAGTAATAAAAGCAAGCTGAAAAGTGTTTATGAAAAGAAATGTCCGAGCAAAGTAGCTCGCCTGTCTCCATCCTTCAGTGTCCCAACCTACCTTTGAAGCATTACATTACCTTTGAAAAGGAAACCCAACAACTGAACGAAGCTGTGGCACAAGCACGAAGAAAGCACCTCAAAAGAAGAATGCAAGAGTTTGTTGCGTTTTATAATTTTAGTGAGTTGCTGGCTTGATGCGGTTACTGCAAACAAGGGATACGTGACCAAATATTAAGTGTCATTTACATTGACTATCTGTTCCTATACTTTTGCTCATCTAAAAAAATCAGTGGTGTGCTATCAAAGGTACCATGTTCTAAGTTGTTTAACACATCTAGATGTAAATATTAGGAAATTTAAAGCTGAAATTCTTCTGATCTAGCGTCTCATATTCATCTTTTGAGCTCAAACCCAAATATCTTCAGCTTTTGGAAAAAAAAATTGGCCTAGCCATTCCAATACTTTCTGAGGAAACAACATAGATATGCACGTTATATCAAGCTAACAAATATACGATCAACATAAACATTACAAACTCAACCCTGTTCTTTCAAATTAACAATATACTTACTGTCAGGAGTGACACAGTGCACAAGAAGTAGACAAAGAAAGGTCCTGAAGACCCAAAACATGTTGAGTTTTTATCGTAAGGCACTTCTCTATAAGAGAGGACTGAATTCTGAAAGACAAGTACAGGAGGTCATTAACCTGACTGATAACTGGGAGGGGGGGGGGAGACAGAGATCAAAAGAAAGAAAACAAACAGTAACAACAACAACAGCAACGAAAAAGATACGTTATTATGTGTAACCTATTAACGCAAATAAAATGTTAGTATTTGACATTTAGCTTTTAAATTTAGAAGACTCCTAGTGTCAAATCAAACCGATCATGAGTTTGTTGAGAAAGAGTGAACGTGAATGCTTTCTGGACTGTTTGCTAATATTGACACAGTGCGTCAATAGTTCCCTTGCTTTCAGTTAAGACTGCTCGTATGACAGTGAATAATTCTATGAGGGGGGAAAACCAACTCAAAACCTGGTATTCTAACCAATGTGTGAGTTATTACTTCCTGACAAAAAAGGCAGTGAATCATGTTACTTGTATAATGTAGTGTAGTTGCTCATATTATGTTATGAACAAACCCATATGAGATCTCGCATTCATAATGACCTGTACACAATGGCAGATGAGAAAAGAAACACACCAAATGAATCCTGCAAAGCTGATAATGAATTTAATGAGAAAATCAGATCAGCAACTGATTAGATATGCTCTTATCTTAGACAAGCTAAACTCAGTTCTTTGTTCTGAACTGCTCAGCAGGAGGTGCTGCCACGATTGAAGTATGTGATGCGTTGAGAGCATCTGGTTGGGCGATTGGAGTAGCTATGCCGCGCTGAATCCAATCCAGGAAGTTAGCAACCTTGGTGTAGATGCCATAGAAGCCTGGATGGGCACATCCTCTACCCCAGGACACTATCCCAGTCAGGAAATGTGTCCCCTTGTACGGAGTAGTCAGGGGACTGCCGTCATCTCCTCGACAAGACTCCTCGCTGCCCTTAAAATAACCAGCGCAGAGCGTATTATTGGTGATATTAACGCCACTCTTAGCGGAGCATTCTGCTTTAGGCAGGAATGGGACAGCAAGCATGCGGAGTACAGAGGATGTGATTTTAGAGGACTGATGGCTATGAATGTTGCCTCCTTCAGTGCGCTGGCCCCATCCGCTAACGATGTGGAAGCGAACGACATCCAGCTCCGTTTTGGCAAACTCCAGAGTTGGCAGACAGATAGGAATGGTGTAGTTTGAAAGTGTAGCTGGTTCACTGAGCCGCAAAAGAGCCAAGTCGCTGTCTCCTGATGCTGGATCATAGCTCTCATGGATAATTACATGCGATACAGAAAAGGTTTGCTCTGTGCCTTCTGCCACGTCAATATTATGGTCCCCTGGTAAAACACAGAAGTCAAAACATGATTGTGCAAAATGAATAAAACTAGTGTTCACTCAATTCAACAAGATTGCACGAGCAAGAGTTCTGTTTTACTGATTATTATACATAGTGTCTTGCAAAAGTATTCATCCCCCCCTTGGTGTTTGTCCTGTTTTGTCGCATTACAAGCTGGAATTAAAATGGATTTTTGGAGGGTTAGCAACATTTGATTTACACAACATGCCTACAGCTTTAAAGGTGCAAATTGTTGTTTTATTGTGACACAAACAATAATTCACCCCCCTAAAAGTCAATACTTTGCAGAGCCACCTTTTGCTGCAATTACAGCTGCAAGTCTCTTGGGGTATGTCCCTATTAGCTTAGCACATCCAGCCACTGGGATTTATGCCCATTCCTCAAGGCAAAACTGCTCCAACTCCTTCAAGTTAGATGGGTTGCGTTGCTGTACAGCAATTTTCAAGTTATGCCACACATTTTCAGTTGGATTGAGGTCGGGGCTTTGATTAGGCCATTCCAAGACATTTAAATGTTTCCCTTTAAACCACTCCAGTGTAGCTTTAGCAGTATGTTTAGGGTCATTGTCCTGCTGGAACGCGAACCTTCGTCCCAGTCTCAAACCTCTGGCTGATTCAAACAGGTTTTCCTCCAGAATTGCCCTGTATTTAGTGCCGTCCATCTTTCCTTCAGTCCTGACCAGCTTTCCTGTCCCTGCAGATGATAAATATCCCCACAGCATGATGCTGCCACCACCATGCTTCACTGTAGGAATGGTGTTCTCAGTGTGTTGGGTTTGTACCACACATTGCATTTCTCATAATGGCCCAAAAGATACATTTTAGTTTCATCTGACCAGAGAATCATCTTCCATGTGTTTGGGGAGTCTGCCACATGCTGTTGGACAAACTCCAAATGTGTTTTCTTAAGCAATGGCTTTTTTTTTTCTGGCCACTCTTCCATAAAGCCCCACTCTGTGGAATGTACGGCTTAAAGTGGTCCTATGGACAGATACTCCCATCTCCGCTGTGGATCTTTGCAGCTTCTTCAGTGTTCTCTTTGGTGTCTTTGTTGCATCTCTGATTAATGCCCTCCCTGCCCAGTCTGTGAGTTTTGGTGGGCGGCCTTCTCTCGTCAGGTTTGTAGTTGTGCCATATGCTTTCCATTTTGCTATAATGGATTTAATGGTGCTTTCTGGGATATTCAATGTTTGGGATATTTTTATAACCCAACCCTGATCTGTACTTCTCCACAACTTTTGTCTCTGACCTGTTTGGAGGCTCCTTGGTTTTCATGTTGCTTGCTTAGTAGTGTTGCAGAGTCAGGGTCCTTCCAGAACAGGTTGATTTATACAGACATCATGTGACAGATCATGTGACACTTTGTTTGCACACAGGTGAATCTTAATCAACTAATTATGCGAGTTATGAAGTGAACTGGTTGGACCAGCTCTTATTTACGGGTTTCAAATGAAAGGGGGTGAATACCTATGCACACTCCAGACTTCTGGTTTTTTTTTTCATCTTAATTGTTTTATTGTGACAAACAATAATGTGTACCTTTAAAGTGGTAGGCATGTTGTGTAAATCAAATGGTGCTAACCCTCCAAAAATCCATAATTCCAGCTTGTAATGCGACAAAACAGGACAAACATCAAAGGGGATGAATACTTTTGCAAGACACTGTACAGGACACTTTTTCAATGGAATAAAAGCATGTATTTTAGTCCCTTCTAGCACGTTTCATTCATTTAGTTTGATAGCATGCGATATTGTCAGCATATCACTTATCCTACGTGTATTACGTCACATTGACCCAATGGAGAAGGAGCGTTGGATATGGTTTATGATATTGCATGGTTGGCCGCGCTAGCGAGCGACTGTGACCATTTGTAAACAAACATGGCTGCCTGGTTTGCTTCATGAAATGCGTTAGATTTTGAGAGAATTTTGAAAGCGCGTCTTTGACTCGTTCAATATCATGCTAGCTGAATGGAATATATCTGATATACCACTCAACGCCAGCCAATATTATTTAAATATCAGCACGAGGCTGCACACAGAGTGCTGCAGGTAATCTCAGCCATGCCGATATTCAGTACAACAGCATGACTGTCAGTGTGAGTGAGCTGCTTTTATACAACAGCTCTATAAAACAAGATATTGATATTCACTGACATTTCAGACACAATATACCAAAACATTGTTTATTTTTGCTCCATCAGCAAAAATTCTGGATAGTGTTGCCATGCCAATGCACAGACTGACTGGCAGCCTTGGAACCCTGCTTGTCCAAGCAAATTAGAGGACCACAACTAACTGTTGTTTACTACAGCATGATGTCAACAAACAAGCGATAAGTAGTACCTGTTATAACCTTCAGATGTTTTGGATATCTCTTATCGACACAGTGGCCAGCTGTAAGAATCCAGTTCGCATCCACTAAAACTCCTCCACAGAGGTTCTTTCCATCATGCTTCAGAAGGACCTGTGTGGTGTGAGATGACAGATCACTGTGAATATCACTCATACTTCTCAAGGCAGGAGAAGTCTATTGCCCCTTTTCCACCAAAGCAGTTCCAGGGCTGGTTCGGGGCCAGTGCTTAGTTTGGAACCAGGTTTTCTGTTTCCACTGACAAAGAACTGGCTCTGGGGCCAGAAAAACCGGTTCCAGGCTAGCACCAACTCTCTGCTGGGCCAGAGGAAAGAACCGCTTACGTCAGCAGGGGGACGGAGTTGTTAAGACCAACAACAATAACGACCGCAAAAGATCGCCATTTTTAAGCGACGAGAAGCAGCAGCTGTACAAATGCGAAGTCATCCATTATTATTGTTGTTGTTGCTGCTGCTGCTTCTTCTTCCGTGTTGTTTTTGCTTCGATATTTGCGCCAAGGTTTATGCAAACGTAGCGACGTAACTGACGTATACAGCGACGTAACTGACATATACAGCGACGTAACTGACGTATACAGCGACATAATGACGTGGCTTCCCTTAGCACCGCGAGCTATGGAAAAGCAAACTGGTTCTCAGCTGGCTCGCAAGTTGAACGAGTTGTGAACCAGCAACAGCCCTGAACCAGCCCTGGAACTGATTTGGTGGAAAAAGGGTATATGACAGTTTCGGGAAATATTTTCAAGAAATTCTTATTTCATAGATTCTGATATTTTTCATTAATTTTCTGCTTCTATTCTGTGAGCTACCAGGTCCTATTTGTCGAAGTTCTGTTGGTGAACTGGACTTATTTTAACACAAATGTTTAATGGAAAAAAAAAAAGTTTTTATGATTATAATTTGCACAATACCTCTGATACTTGTGCACTGGAAAGTAAAATTGGATTTCTTGACAATAAATAGACTATCAATCCTGTCCTTGGATTCAGTTTACTCAGTAAATCAGGATGGCAAGGACAGTTTATTATAGCTTTAACAAAACAAACAAAAAAAGAGCATGTATGGTAGATGTATTAGTTACTGTACCTGCCAAGGGCAGTGGCCTTTTGGGCACTGATTTCCACCCACAGCACGTGATAAAACAGCATGTGTTATCTGAAGTGGAGCCTTACCACATGGATATTGAACTAGAAACAGTAACAGTATATTTATAGACAAAATTAAAAAATAAAAAGTATAAAGGCAAAAATTCAGATAAGATGTGAAACCAATCCCATGCAAAAATGTTCTGGAACTGTAAGGATTAAGAATGACGGCAATCATACTTTAACCACGTTTTCATACGACTCGGTTTAGGTAAATTCCGATAAACATACAGTCTCGATAGTCTCTGGATTTTAAGACATCAGTTCCTGCTTTCTGCCTCATTATTACCTGAACTGCATTTACTGGGCCTGATTTATCAAGCTAGACAAGAAAGAAAGGGTTTATCTATAAATCGTTCATAGGACTGTTTACACAAGACATTTGGTACTCTGTTGTGACTGTTCAGTGTTTTTCGATGCTTTGAGCTGGTCTGCTGTCTTTATTCTCAGGTTAATTGTGATTTTTCTGTGTCTCTGATCTGTTATGTCTTCTTTTGGTTGATTTGTCATTCTGTTTAGTCTTTTGATAGAAGAAGAAGCCTTTATTTGTCACATGCAGACTCAAGCACAGTGAAATTCATCCTCTGCATTTAACCCTTCTGAAGCAGTGAACACACACATGCGCGTGCGCACACACCCAGAGCAGTGGGCAGCCATACTACAGCACCCGGAGAGCAGTTAGGGGTTAGGTATCTTACTCAAGGGCACTTCAGCCCAAGGCCGCCCTCTGTTACCCTAACTGCATGTCTTTGGACTGTGGGTGAAACCGGAGCACCCGGAGGAAACCCACGCGGACACGGGGAGAACATGCAAACTCCGCACAGAAAGGCCTTCGCCGGCCACGGGGCTCGAACCCGGACCTTCTTGCTGTGAGGCGACAGCGCTAACCACTACACCACCGTGCCACCCCAGATAATGACATATGTAAGAAAATAAGTATTTTTAAGACCTTGGTTCGGGATTATTTTCCTTCATGTGTATCTGCAGGTGGTATACTGCAACTGTATAAAGTTTCATCGAAATCCATCAAACCGTTTAGGAGGAGTTGCGTTTAAGAGCCTGTCATCATATATTGCCATATGTAAGGGCAATTATCTCTCTTTTGAAACATTAAGTTGAATTATCTCCCTTTTGAAACATTATTATTATTATTACCACCTCGCCCGGGACGGAGTCCACCAGGGGGCGAGGTATTGTTTTCGGTCAGGTTTGTTTGTTTATTGTAAATGATATTACGGGAAAACGGCTGGATCAGTCTTCATGAAACTTTCAGGATAGATGAGCATTGGTCTCAAATAGAACCTCCAACATTTTCAGGTTCATCCGGTCAAGGTCACCAAAAAGGTCAAAATCGTTTTTGTTGTGGCTAGTGCCTCATATATAGGCGCTAGCCACTACGTCATCGTGCTGTAAGAATGTAAGAGAGTAACTGTCATTGGCTGAGCCGTGACGCTGACATAGCGCACAGGCAGCCATTTGCCGGCATTTTTACACTACCGTTCAAAAGTTTGGGGTCACCCAGACAATTTTGTGTTTTCCATGAAAAATCGCACTTTTATTTACCACCATAAGTTGTAAAATGAATAGAAAATATAGTCAAGACATTTTTCTGGCCATTCTGAGCATTTAATCGACCCCACAAATGTGATGCTCCAGAAACTCAATCTGCTCAAAGGAAGGTCAGTTTTATAGCTTCTCTAAAGAGCTCAACTGTTTTCAGCTGTGCTAACATGATTGTACAAGGGTTTTCTAATCATCCATTAGCCTTCTGAGGCAATGAGCAAACACATTGTACCATTAGAACACTGGAGTGAGAGTTGCTGGAAATGGGCCTCTATACACCTATGGAGATATTGCACCAAAAACCACACATTTGCAGCTAGAATAGTCATTTACCACATTAGCAATGTATAGAGTGGATTTCTGATTAGTTTAAAGTGAGCTTCATTGAAAAGAACAGTGCTTTTCTTTCAAAAATAAGGACGTTTCAAAGTGACCCCAAACTTTTGAACGGTAGTGTAAATCACTGCTGTCCTGTCCTGTCGCTATTCTCATTGCCACCACCGTATGTACTGTTTAAGATCTCTTTCATATTGTCATTAATCACCATTTGCCATAGATTAATTACGCAGGGCCAAGCTTAGTGTTTAGAGTGCAGGGAAAGGCCTACCGGCACTTCTAGATGGCTATTGTTTGTGCATCTGACTCGTTCAAAATATTCGCTTGAAACGTATTGTCATTTTCATTCTTCATCTGTATAATCTTTGTCTAGTCTCAAAAAGTAAAATAATTCACATTGGCTGTTAAAAACTTCATTTATTGGTTAAAACTTTTGTTATTACAACTCCGGTAGCAATTCACTCACCGGCATTCAAAACGTTCTTCCGTGTTTCGTTTGGGGAAACAGATGGACTGTTCCGCTGGGGGGGAAATAGAGGGGTTTCCCGGGTTCTTTGTGGGGCAGCCCATTGTGATGGGCGTGTTTTGGGGTAATGACTTAAAAGCCATTTGGAGGGTTCAATAAGGTATTTTTGTGCATGTCAGTTATTGTATGTATTTTTGTGTTATGTTTTCTTATTTGATTTATTATTTGGTAATAATTATGTTGTTGTTTAGTTAATTGATTATTTTTGACAGTGGGGCTATCCAGTGGGTGGGGCTACAGTTAGCAATGCTCTATATTAGGCCCAAGAGCCTCAGTAGGTGAGGGTTGGCGGTGAATTGAACGTGTCTTGTTAATTGAAGTTGCTCTTGATAGTAGTTCAGGGTCTGAGGACTTAGCCTGGCTATTTATGCCTGTTTATTTTCGTTTTGTACAGTTTTTGTATATTTTTTCATGCACGCTTGTCATTGTAAATATTTGCACATTGGTAAAAAAAAAAAAAAAAGAGAAAAAGAAAAAAATAAATGAAGCCTTTTTGTTGAAAACTATTTGGTCTCCTCCGTCTTCTCCGCTGCTGTGGCTATCCTGCCACAGTAACGATTGCGCACTGTGCATGCGCATACACATGTTCCGATTAAAATGGCCGGTGAACGTATACAATTCGGTTCACCATTCGAAATAAATGGACTAGACTAAAGAAATCGCTTTCAGACATGTTTATGCTTATTACAGAGGGAAAGTGCATTCCACTGAGCTCTAGTGCCGGGCCATTTCCAGGAAATAAGAGTGGTAAAAGTGAGTCGACATAAGTTCCACTTCTGCCTTTCAGGCTTTGACTCTGATCATTCATTTCATAAAGAAAAACAATTTCTGAAACTTTTGTAAATCTGGCAAAAATGTTTTAGCTCGTTTTGGCCTACACAAACATCTCCACACAACTTTACTAAAAGATTGATAAATGAGGCCCGATGTTTTTAATATGGAGTATGTCTAGTTGCACAATTCTGTTTACTCAGGTCCCATGAATATTTGTTTACAGTGAGGGATTTCCACACCTTGAGCAATGCAGGACTTCCTGTCCTCTCCAAGAGCGTAACCCGGGGCACATGTGCACTTCCTCCTGCGGCCTGAACCATCACAGAACTGTTCACAGCCACCGTTCAGATACAGGCACTTCAGAGTATCCTCAAACACTGAAAAGAGAGGGTATTCTTACACAAATACTGGTTTATTGGATTAGTTTTACACTGTTAAATATGATCTGTCAAAGCACAGACATGCCAGCAAACAGGAAAATCTGAAATGTTATCTCAGAACGAATGAACGTGAGTCCTGAAATAACATTAACGCAGCTGTAAATATCTTTTACTCAAGATTCATTGTACCTTCTTGACAATATTTGCCCTCAAAGCCTTCAGGACACTGGCAGATGTAGGAGTGTCCCAAATATATGCAAGTCCCATTGTTTTTGCATGGATTGGTCAAGCAAGGCTCACGAGCTGGTCCAAAAAAACAAACATATACAAGCTGAAATAAGTATGCAAGGACAAGATATTTTAATATGCTTTCATTTATTTGGTATTACTGATGCATATACACTGATCAGCCATAAAATTAAAAACACTGACCGGTGAAATGGTGGGATACAGTGCCTTGCAAAAGTATTCATACCCCTTGAACTTTTTCACATTTTTCCACCTTACAACCACGGACTTAAGTTTTTTATTGAGATTTTATGTGATAGACCAACACAGAGTAGCACATAATTGTGAAGTGAAACGAAAATGATAAATGGTCTTCAAAATTTTAAACAAATAAAAATCTGAAAAATGTGGTGTGCATTAGTATTCAGCCCCCTGTCCTCTGATACCTCTAAATACAATCCAGTGCAATCAATTGCCTTCAGAAGTCATCTAATTCGTTAATAGAGTCCCACTGTGTGTAATTTACTCTCAGCATAAATACACTTGTTCTGTGAAGGCCTCAGTGGTTTGTTAGAAAACACTGAAGAACAAACAGCATCATGAAGACCAAAGAACTCACCAGACAGGTCAGGGGGTAAAGTTCTGGAGAAGTTTAAAGCAGGGTTAGGTTATAAAAAAAATATCCCAAGCTCTGAACATCTCAAGAAGCACTGTTCAATCCATCATTCAAAAATGGAAAAAGTATGGCACAACTGCAAACCTACCAAGACATGGCCATCCACCTAAACTGACAGAGCGAGCAAGGAGAGCACTGGTCAGAGAAGCAGCCAAGAGGCCCATGATCACTCTGGAGGAGCTGCAGAAATCCACAGCTCAGGTGGGAGAATCTGTGCACAGGACAACTATAAGTCGTACACTCCACAAATCTGGCCTTTTTGGAAGAGTGGCAAGAAGAAAGCCATTGTTGAAAGACAGGCATAAGAAGTCCCGTTTGCAGTTTGCCAGAAGCCATGTAGGGGACACAGCAAACATGTGGAAGAAGGTGCTTTGGTCAGATGAGACCAAAGTTGAACTTTTTGGCCTAAATGCAAAGCGCTATGTGTGGCGGAAAACTAACACTGCTCATCGCCCTGCACACACCATCCCCACTGTGAAACATGGTGGTGGCAGCAGCATGCTATGGGGATGCTTTTCTTCAGCAGGGACAGGGAAGCTGGTCAGAGTTGATGGGAAGATGGATGGAGCTAAATACAGGGCAATCCTGGAAGAAAACCTGTTGGAGGCTGCAAAAGACTTGAGACTGGGAAGGAGATTCACCTTCCAGCAAGACAATGACCCTAAACATACAGCCAGAGCTACGATGGAATGGTTTAGATCAAAGAATATTCATGTGTTAGAATAGCCCAGTCAAAGTCCAGACCTAAATCCCATTGAGCATCTGTGGCAAGACTTGAAAATTGCTGTTCACAGACGCTATCCATCCAATCTGGCTGAGCTTGAGCTATTTTGCAAAGAAGAATGGGCAAAAATTTCAGTGTCTAGATGTGCGAAGCTGGTAGAGACATACCACAAAAGACTTGCAGCTGTAATTGCAGCAACCGGTGGCTCTACAAAGTATTGACGCAGGGGGGCTGAATACTAATGCACACCACATTTTTCAGATTTTTATTTGTTTAAAATTTTGAAGACCATTTATCATTTTCGTTTCACTTCACAATTATGTGCTACTCTGTGTTGGTCTATCACATAAAATCTCAATAAAAAACTTTTCATGGTTGTAAGGTGGAAAAATGTGAAAAAGTTCAAAGGGTATGAATACTTTTTCAAGGCACTGTATATTAGGCAGCAAGAGAACAGTCAGTTCTTGAAGTTGATGTGTTGGAAGCAGGAAAAATGGGCGAGTGTAAGGATCTGAGAGACTTTGACAAGGTACAAATTGTGATGGCGAGATGACTGGGTCTGAGCATCTCCACCATGGCACATCTTGTAAGGTGTTCCTGGTATGCAGTGGTTAGTATCTACCAAAAGTGGTCCCATCAGTGTTATGGCCTGATTGGTGTATAATATCAGCTAAGAAGTAGGATGATGTAGTATATAGTAGTATTAGATAAATATCTGTATATAGTACATATCTGCTTTGGAACAGAAAAGTGACAGGGGTGTGATCTTGGCCTCTCTGACTGGAAAATCTGAACCACGTTCACAAATCTGCTCCAGTAATATCAGTAAAACTCTGTTTAGGGAGGTCACTTGTACGGGGGACACTAGCAGATCAAAAACGTATGACAGGATGCCAAGAGTAGTTATATTTGACTTCAGCTATGATGCTGTAGTCTGATTTGTAATAGAACAAATAAGTGATACCCAGTATATGTGTTGCCAATACCAGCAAAAAAAAAAAAAGTGGATTGGATATCAGATCCTGTAACAAACAGAATTTCTGTGTGAAAGAATTAACCTGTGGAGTGCTTCAGTTAATTTTTTTAAATAGTTTTAGTAAACGTTTAGTAGTTTTTAAAGAAAACAATGGTATGGGTATCAGTATTGGAAAAGACGCTATTGTGACAGCTCTACTTTAAACATCTGTTACGGAGAGTGTGTACAATATAAAAATATTTACCCTGCTTCATAAGGATGACAGAGAAAAGATTTTTTTTTAGGAATTTTTTTTCCCCATCCACAGGGTTTGTTTGGTAAAGTAAAAAAAAAAAAAAAAGTGTCAAAACCACTCAGCCCATATTATATACACGTGGACCAATTTGTTGGTATCCTTACAGCTCGTTGAAACGATGCTTCATTCCTCCTGAAAATTAATGAAATTAAAAGCAACTTCCTAATGCAGGGGTCTTCAATCCTATCCGCAAAGGGCCAGTGTGGCTGCAGGCTTTCATTCCAACCAAGCAGGAGCTACACCTGATTTCACTTGTTCAATCATTTCACCCTCGTCTCCAATCAACAATCAAGTGAGCCTCCAATTTGGCTGTAATGAAAGCCTGCAGCTACACCGGCCCTTTGCGGATAGGATTGAAGACCCCTGTCCTAATGTATTCTTGCATGCCTTTGGTATGTCATGGAGTAAAGCAAAAGAAATGATTTATTATTTATTTTACAAAGATATTCTCAAATAGCCTGGACAGGTTTGCTGGTACCCCTAGAAAAGATTATAAATAATTGGATTATTGTGATATATTTCAAACTAATCGTTTAACCTTGATTAGTATCATGTATTTCTTCAATCTTGTAATCATTCAGTCGATTTCAATGGAGAAAAGTCGTCACTCTGCTGTTTGGTATCATCGTCGTGTGCGCCACACTGAACATGGACCAGAGAAAGCAAAGGAGAGAGTTGTTTGAAGAGATCAGAAAGAAAATTATAGACAAGCATGTTAAAGGCAAACCCTGTATCCAAAACCACTCGCCCGTTCACTACCCCCTACTCACTATATAGGGAATTTCTATATAGAGGACCTATATAGTGAGCTCATTGGCAAAACGAAAGAACGCTTTCGGACACTACTCTGCCACGCCGTTATTTACGTCATTATTGTCGCATAGTTAAAACGTGCCAGATAAGTCGGCTGGTGGGTTTTCAGAATAATAAATACATGCATGTATTTTTGTGATAAATACATATTATTATACTGAGCGTATTTCCCATATTAATAAATACAAAGTACTTTATGTCGGCTGCATCTTTCAGTTCTTTTAAATCAAGGCTGAATACTTTTTCTTCTTTGCCGCTGCCTTTTGATTTGATGTGATTTCTTTTAGTGTGACTGCAATGCATGATAGGATATATTGTTTGGTTAGTGACCATCGGTTGTACACTACTTTTCGTGATGCATTGTGGGATACTTTGAGTGCACTGTCTTCTTCGTCTTCTTTTGGCTGCTCCCGATTAGGAGTCGCCACAGCAGATCTTTCGTCTCTATTGCTCTGCTCACACCTGCCACTTTCATGTCCTCTCTCACCACATCCATGTATCTCCTCTTTGGCTTTCCTTGTTTTCGTGTGCCTGGCAGCTCCATCCTCAACATTCTCCTTCCCGCATGCTCTGCATCTCTTCTCAGGATGTGCCCACACCATCTCAGTCTCATCTCTCTTAGCTTAATTCCCAAGCTCTCCACATGTGCTGTCCCTCTGATGTGCTCGTTCCTTATCCTGTCCAACCTCGTCACTCCCATTGCAAACCTTAACATCCTCCACTCCGCCACTTCCAACTTTGCCTCCTGTCTCTTCGTTAAGGGTACGGTCTCCAATCCATACATCACAGCCGGTCTCACTACTGTCTTATAGATCTTACCTTTCACTTTTGCTGGGACTTTCCTATCACAAATGACTCCCGAAATCCTTCTCCAACTGCTCCACCCTGCCTGCACTCTCTTTCTCACCTCACTATCGCAGCCCCCATTTTCCTGCACAGTTGACCCCAAGTACTTGAATTCACCCATACTTTGAGTGCACTATATAGGGTGTAAATAATCCTAAAGGTTTCAGACAGCACTACAAAATGGCGACCTCACTATATAGTCCGCTATATAGTGAGTAGGAAGTGATTTCAGACACAGCGAAAGGCTATAAGACCATCTCTAAGCAGCTTGGTGTTCCTGTGACTACAGTTGCAAATATTAAGAAGTTTAAGTTCCATGGGACTGTAGCCAACCTTCCTGGACGTGACTGCAAGAGGAAAATCGACCACAGATTGAACAGAACGATTGTGCCAATGGTAGACAAAGAGCCAAGAAGAACTTCCAAAGAGATAAAAGTTGAACTCCAAGGTCAAGGTACATTGATGCCTATTTGTACCATCCGTCACTTCTTGAATGACGGCGGGCTCGATGGAAGGACTCCATTGCTGAAAGAAAAACCTTTAAAAAATCCAAGCTGGAATTGACTAAAATGCATATTGACAAGCCACAATGCTTCTGGGAGCATGTCCTTTGGAAAGATGAGACAAAACCCAAGCTTGTTGGCAAGTCACATCAGCTCTATGTCCACAGAAGAAAAAATGAAGCTTTCAAAGAAAAGAACACCATACCTACTGTGAAACACAGAGGAGGCTTGGTTATGATTTGCGGCTGTTTTGCTGCATTTGGCACGGGGTGCCTTGAATCTGTGTATCAATGTGTATCAATCAGAAGTGGACAGAGTACCCAACTTCATTACTTAAGTCAAAGTACAGATCCCAGTGATCAAATGTTACTCAGATACAAGTGAAAGTTGTACAGTCAATTTTTTACTTAAGTTAAAGTACTGAAGTACTTCCTTTTAAAAATACTTAAGTATTTAAAGTACATTTTTCTGTCAATGCATTGTTGTATTATTGCCACAACGCTTACAATACCTAATGCCGTTACCAAAGACAGAAATGTGAATTCACAAAATGAACGCATGCTGTGTATCATAGTGGTTTAACGTTAAGCTAGCTAGTCAGTGAAGCTCCACCTGACATGCTAACAAATTATTTTCAAACTCAAAATCATATTGGGTAGCTAATGCTACTAGAAAAGAAAGATTTCTACATTCTGTTTATTTGGCAAGATTATGCTAAAACATATTTCTGAAAGGACTTCAGATAAGTTAACGTTATTCATGTTAGTGGAACTCCGTGTTTACATGCTAACTAACAGCGTCCAAGTTCACTAGCTATGTGTTAACGTTAGCCGTGGACAAGGCTACGGCAACTTGGCGGACAAATCCATAGAAAGTAATTTGACTAACCAGACTGCATAGCTATTGCAACATTATCGCTAGCTCTAAAAGCACAGACAACTTCATGACAAGCTTTCTCTTGGAATAAAACGTTTATATCCCTCAATATGCTTCCGCAGGTTAGACGGCGAGCTTTTGTAGGGTGTGATGTGGTTCGTTTTCAGCAAACAAAGCAAACATTTAAAACAAAACGAATCTTTAATCCTTTCAGGAAACTGAAACATGGGTTCTCGGTAAAGCCATGAGTGCGTTCATTCCCCAGAAGAACCGCCTCCTTCCATTCTGTCATGAACTGATCGTGTTAAATAACGCTGTTGAGAAATCACTGAACTTGATTTTATACAGTCTATAGTGTCATGACCCGAGTGATTACTGATCGGCTGTCTCAGTGTCACCCGCGAAAAAACCATCACGTTTAAGAAAAGAAAAAAACATCCACTTTCAAAGCCACTTCATAGTAACGAGTAACGAGGACCTTGATAGAAATGTAGTGGAGTGAAAAGTACGATATTTGCCTTTCAAATGTAGTGAAGTTAAAGTCATAAGTTTCCAAAAAAAATAATACTCAAGTAAAGTACAGTGTAGACTTCCCTAGGTGTGGGTGGAGCACAGAGGACGGCAGGACAGAGATCAGGTTCAACAAACAGTTTAATTGTTTCCACTTTTCAGGGGACACAAGAGGTTTTAACCAGACACACACACACACAGGTGTCTGGTTCGGGAGAGATCTCCTCTGCTCTCGCTCTCCCTCCCTAAATAGGGCGCGGTCCCTGGGAAGACACACAAACACAGGTTAATTGCTCTCAGGTGAAGTGAATCTGCCACTTACCTTCCCCGACTCCGCCCTCCTGTCACAGACCGGTGCTTGACCACGCCCCCGCTGCCACATACCCCCACCGCCCGACTCAGGCCGGGCAGCCGTCCGGCCCGCAGCCGACTCCCCCCCCCCTTGACGGGAGAGGAAGTCCGCCACGACCATCTGCGCCCCCGGCCTGTGGACCACCTTGAAATTAAAGGGTTGGAGCGCCAGATACCAACGGGTGATCCGCGCGTTGGCATCTTTCATGCGGTGGAGCCACTGGAGGGGCGCGTGGTCCGAACAGAGGGTGAAAGAGCGCCCCAGCAGGTAGTACCGGAGGGCGAGGACCGCCCATTTGATCGCCAGGCACTCCTTCTCAATCGTGCTGTAGCGCCCCTCACGCACTGACAGCTTCCGGCTGATGTATAGGACCGGGCGATCCTCCCCCTCCACCTGCTGGGACAAAACGGCCCCCAGCCCTCTGTCCGACGCATCCGTCTGTAACATAAAAGGGAGAGAGAAGTCAGGGGAGTGTAAAAGTGGCCCCCCACACAGTGCAGCCTTTACCTCAGAGAAAGCCCGCTGGCACTGCTCCGTCCACTGGACCGGATCTGGCGCCCCCTTTTTAGTGAGGTCAGTCAGCGGGCTGGTGACGTCCGAATAATTAGGTATAAACCTACGATAGTAGCCAGCCAGCCCCAGGAACTGTCTCACCCCCTTTTTGGTCTTGGGCCTCGGGCAGGCCGCAATCGCTGCTGTCTTATTAATCTGGGGACGCACCTGCCCGTTGCCCAAGTGGAAGCCCAGATACCGTACTTCCACCCGCCCAATCGCACACTTCTTTGGGTTGGCCGTGAGTCCCGCCCGTCTCAGCGACCTAAGGACGGCCCTCAGGTGTTGCAGGTGCCGCTGCCAGTCGTTACTATAAACGATAATGTCGTCCAGGTAGGCGGCCGCATAGGTGGCGTGGGGCCGGAGGACCCGGTCCATCAGCCGCTGAAACGTAGCGGGCGCCCCAAACAGCCCAAACGGAAGTGTGACGAACTGGTGTAAGCCGAACGGTGTGGAAAAGGCCGTTTTCTCCCGGGATAATGGAGTCAAGGGGATCTGCCAATATCCCTTCGTTAAATCCAGTGTCGAGTAAAAGCGAGCCGTGCCTAGTCGATCGAGCAGCTCATCAATGCGAGGCATTGGGTACGCGTCGAATTTAGACACCGCGTTGACTTTTCTATAGTCCACACAGAACCGGACCGAGCCGTCGGCCTTGGGAACCAAGACCACCGGGCTGCTCCAGTCGCTGTGGGACTCCTCGACGATGCCCATTTCGAGCATGGCCTGAAGTTCTTCCCGAACCACCTTTTTTTTGTGTTCGGGTAGTCTATAAGGGCGGCTACGCACTACCACCCCCGGGGGTGTCTCTATGTGGTGTTCTATGAGGTTAGTGCGACCGGGCAGGGGCGAGAACACATCCGAAAACTCGGCTTGCAACTGGGCGACCTCCGTGAGTTGGGTCGGGGAGAGGTGGTCTCCACAGGGGACCGGAGAGGTACATGATGCCAAATTCCCTTTTTGAACCTCCGGCCCCAGCTCCGCCTTCTCCGGAACTACCGACACCAACGCCACGGGGACCTCCTCGTTCCAGAGTTTGAGCAGATTGAGGTGGTAAATCTGTAGCGCCCCACCCCTGTCTGTTCGCCTCACCTCATAGTCGACATCCCCGACTCGCCGTGTGACCTCAAAGGGTCCTTGCCACTTGGCGATTAATTTGGAGCTCGACGTGGGCAAGAGTACGAGTACTTTATCTCCCGGTGTGAACTCTCTAAGGCGCGTACCCTTGTTGTACAGGCGGGCTTGCCGTTCCTGGGCCTGCCGCAAATTCTCCTGAGTTAGGTGGGTGAGCGTGTGGAGTTTTGCGCGCAGGTCCATAACGTACTGAATTTCATTCTTACTCTGTGAAGGTCCCTCCTCCCAATTTTCCCGCAGCACGTCTAGGATGCCGCGCGGCTTACGCCCATATAATAATTCGAACGGGGAGAACCCCGTGGAGGCTTGAGGGACCTCTCGCACTGAGAACAGCAAGGGTTCGAGCCACTTATCCCAATTACGTGCGTCCTCACTTACGAATTTTTTAATGATATTTTTGAGGGTGCGGTTGAACCGTTCTACTAAACCGTCCGTTTGTGGGTGATATACACTGGTGCGGATCGGCTTAATCCCCAATAACCCATACAGTTCGCGTAGTGTTCGTGACATAAACGTAGTGCCTTGATCAGTCAGAATCTCTTTCGGGATTCCAACTCGGGAGATGACGCGGAAGAGTGCCTCTGCAATACTGCGTGCTGAGATATTGCGCAGAGGCACTGCTTCCGGGTATCGCGTTGCATAGTCCACTAGAACTAATATAAAGCGGTACCCTCGTGCTGACCGATCTAATGGCCCGACGAGATCCATCCCAATTCTTTCAAACGGGGTCTCGATTAACGGTAGAGGGCGCAACGGCGCTTTTGGAATGGCCGCTGGATTTACTAACTGGCATTCGCGGCATGCCGTACACCACCTACGGACATCGCCGCGAATCCCCGGCCAATAGAATCGGGCCATTATTCGGGCTAGTGTTTTATCCTGCCCTAAGTGTCCAGCCATGGGATTAAAGTGAGCCGCCTGGAATACTAATTCCCGGCGGCTCTTTGGAATCAAAAGCTGCGTGACTCGCTCTTTAGTTTGAGTGTCCTGCGTCACTCGGTATAATCTATCCTTCATAATCGCGAAGTAGGGGAAGGACGGGGTGGCGTTCGGCTGGAGCGTTTGACCATCGATTACTCTCACTTGGTCAAACGCATGCCGCAGAGTCTCGTCTCGCGACTGCTCCAATGGGAAATCCGCGAGGGATTCCCCAATAGAGAGAGGAGGAGCCGGTGGCTCCTCACCCTGACGCGGAGATGACGTAGACGGCTCCGCGACAGCTGCTCCCGCCAAAACGACACCGGGACCTCCCCCTGTCAACTGGCAGGACCCACTCTCTACTAGGCGCGTCATTAAACCCCGAAATCCCGGCCAATCAGTCCCCAAAATTAACGAGTGGGTAAGGCGAGGATTAACCGCCGCCTTCACTATAAATTTTTCCCCTCTGAAAATAATGTGGACCGACACCAAAGGGTAGCTGTGAACATCCCCGTGCACACACAAAACCTTCACCCCTTGTGCTCCCCCCAATGCCTCGTTTTGAACCAGGCTTTGGCGAATTGAGGTCTGATTACAACCAGAATCCACCAATGCCTGATATGTAGCCCCTTGGATACTCACCGGTATGCGATACGCTCCGGCCCGATCGAGGGCGGCCTCTGGCGCGTCGGGGATCCGAACCACCGCGCCCACTTCCATTGCTGTGCACTGCTGTTGAAGGTGGTCCGGTTCCCCGCAGCGCCAGCAAACCGGCCCGGGCTTCCCCTCTGCACCGGTGCTCTGGGGCTCACCCACCTGAGGTGGGGGAGAGACAGACACAGAAGGGAGACACGGGAGGGCACCGCGGGTGCGGCGGGCCGGCAGGGGTGGTGCCGGCCCCCGCCTCCGCGGTGGGGGAATGGGGCGAGGACGGGACACAGAAGGAGGGGAGAGAGAGAGAGAAAGAGAAGAGGAGAGAAGAGATGTCGACATCCGCTGTCCTGCCGCCGAGACAGCCGCCAGATGATCCTCCGCCAGCTCGACTGCCTGATCCAGCGACGCCGGGCGGTGGCACTGGACCCACTCCGCGGCTCCTGCTGGTAAGCGGGCGATGAACTGTTCCAGTACCACCTGATCGACGATTCCCTCGGCGTCGCGATCTTCGGCCCTCAGCCACCGCCAGCAGGCGTCCCGGAGCTGCTGGCCGAACGCGAACGGGCTGCCGACTTCCTCCATCCGCAGCGCGCGGAAGCGCTGGCGCTGCTGCTCCGGCGTGCGCCCCACGCGCTGAAGGACAGCCCGGCGAAGGTCGGCGTAGGCCAGCCGGCGATCGGCGGGGAGCTGTAGTGCAGCCAGCTGCGCCTCTCCCGTCAGGAGGGGGAGGAGGCGCGCCGCGCGCTGCTCCATCGGCCACCCCGAGGCTTCAGCGACCTGTTCGAATAACGTGAAGAAAGCCTCGGGGTCATCCTGCGGGCCCATCTTAGTTAAGGTGAGGGGAGACGGGCCCGCGGCCGGAGCGCTGGTGGGCCCCGCCGACGCGAGGAGACGCCGGAACGCCTTGCGATCTTCTTGCTGGGCCAGCACCAGGGCATCGAAGCGCCGCTCTTGTTCCTTTCGGAGTGTGATGAGCGCCTGGTGCTGGCTTTGCTGAGCCGTGGCGAGGGCGTGGACCAGGTCGGTGAACGGGGAGGATTCCATGGGGCTGCTGGGTTGGTGCTCCATTTCCTGGGTTTCGGCACCACTGTAGACTTCCCTAGGTGTGGGTGGAGCACAGAGGACGGCAGGACAGAGATCAGGTTCAACAAACAGTTTAATTGTTTCCACTTTTCAGGGGACACAAGAGGTTTTAACCAGACACACACACACACAGGTGTCTGGTTCGGGAGAGATCTCCTCTGCTCTCGCTCTCCCTCCCTAAATAGGGCGCGGTCCCTGGGAAGACACACAAACACAGGTTAATTGCTCTCAGGTGAAGTGAATCTGCCACTTACCTTCCCCGACTCCGCCCTCCTGTCACAGACCGGTGCTTGACCACGCCCCCGCTGCCACATACAGATACTCAAAAAGTGTACTTAAGTAAATGTACTTCGTTACTGTCCACCTCTGGTATCAATGAAATCTGAAGACTATCAAGGCATTCTGGAGGGAAATGTTCTTCCCAGTGTCGGAAAGCTCTGTCTCAGTCGCAGGTCATGGGTCCTTCAACAGGATAACGACCCAAAACACACAGCTAAAAGCACCCAAGAATGGCGAAGAACGAAACATCGGACTATTCTGAAGTGGCCTTCTATGAGCCCTGATCTGAATACTATCGAACATCTCTGGAAAGAGCTGAAAGATGCAGTGTTTTGAAGGCGCCCTTCAAACCTGAGATGGCTAGAGCAGTTTTCTCAGGAAGCATGGGCCAAACTACCTGTTGGCAGATGCAGAAGTCTTGTGAAGAGCTACAGAGATCACTTGTTAGCAGTGATTACTGCTAAAGGTTGTGCAACAAAATATTAAGGGTACCATCATTTTTGTCCATGCTGTTTTCATTTGTTTTGGTACGTAAAATAGTCAGTTGAATCAAAAATCTAAAGCAAAGTCTGATTTGTGTTAAACATGGAATAAACAATGATGAATGCCATTGACTTTTTTCAGATTCAAGTTATTTCAGAGATAGTTTTTTTGTGTGTGTGTGGAAGAGTACCAACAAATTTGTCCACATCTGTAAATATATTGTATTTATATATTTTATATAGTTGGATAATTATTTATTCCCTTAATAAACTTACCATGGTATGATATCCAAAATTGTTTCTGTAAAAGATTAAAGAAAAGGAGGAGTTATTGTCAGTCATTGTCATAAGAGATACTTGTGAGAGTGTAGCCTGAGAGATGTATATCATGTATTGTGTTTTTATGTACTTATATTTTGGAATATTAGGGGGATGTGAGGGGCATTTAGGTGGAAATTTAGTAAGTGTACAGTATTAGGGTCTCTACAAAATACACTGCAACCCGCTATAACGAACTCCTTGGGAGACGTCCAAACAGTTTTTTTTTTTTAAAGATTTCTTTTGGGCTTTTTTCACCTTTATTGGATAGGACAGTGTAGAGACAGGAAATGAGCTGGAGAGAGAGACGGAGAGGGATGGGGAAATGACCGCGGGTCGGAATCAAACCCGGGTCCCCGGATTTATGGTATGGCACCTTAGTCGACTGAGCCATGGTACCCCTAAATAGTTTGTTTTACCGAAAAGTTCATAATAGACCAAGTCCATTTCAGGACCCACTTGTCACACCAACACTCATTCTTACATAAAACAAGACCAACTGTGTTTAATTTATATTTACACTTAATTCACTTACATATTTACAATATAAAGGAAATAAGTCACACTCGCCGTCATTTGCTTGCTGCATCTTCTTTCTTTTCAGCCCATCATGTTGATTGCAGTTATGGACGAAGTCTCTGAGCTCTTTTTCTTCTGCTTTAAAAGTTGAAATTGAATTTTTCGGGACACCATATTGTTTAGACAAATCCTTTGCTTTCTCACCACACTTTAGACGGTCCAGGATATGAAGTTTGTCTTCGTCGGTGTCATGTCCGCGCGCAATGGCCTCAAACTGCTAGTCACATATACGTGCACAGCACTATTAAGACCAATTACCATGCACCTGTTCCAAATTAGAGTGTAATCACAGCGAGCTTACAAGGATTCTCACTACACACAGACTTAGCAAAGTTTATGCTTGTCCCTTGTGTTTCATGTGACCAAGCATTTTGTAGCACTGTGTTGATATTCTGGTTTCCGACTCCGATTCGTATTTGTCTTTGATATCCTGTCTCTGCTGCTCGACCATGGCCCATTTCTCGACTCTGATTTTTGATCACTGATTTGAATCTGTTTGCAGGGCTTTCCACAAGCGCCGGCTGCCGGCCATACAGCCGACTGCACAATTAAGTCCAGCCGGCTACTTGAATGACTATTATTTTTGTAGCCTACAGGCTCTAAATATTAATTTTCGATTTTAATAAAATTAAATGTTTATCTAACGGACTGACAATAACGTCAAACTGAACCGCACTCATTTAAGTTGTGATTTGCGCTGTTTGTACCGATAATAACCACAAATTCCCCGCCGACTTCAAGGGAGAGTAACTCATCCGCGGCCCTGACATGCGGTGTGTGCGCGCGCGCACTCGGCGGAGGCAGTAGTGTGTCGGGGCCGTCGGAGGGAACAGAAGCAGAGATAACGCTTATTTTGTCTCCGGTAAACCAGTCTTCTCTCGTTCAATTACGTGCTGGCATCAAAAGACACCGTTGGTTGTAAATGAAACCAAACTGAGTGGTTGGAGTGTATTTTCATACACAAATGGAGAAATGTTCGCTGAGTGTTTAATTGTGTAGCCGCCACTGCAGACCATTGTCGTTATTAATTCATAGCATGCTCAGCTGCGTGAATGTGTCATGCACCGAAAATAAGAGATTTACAAGCCAGGAACGCCTCATGATGCAATATGCAAGAAAAGAAAGAAGATTTACTGCCATTTTACTTTGTATTTGAGTAAAGTGAATAAATAAATGGTCTGTGGAAAATACATTTAATCCTGGGAACTGTGCGCACAGGAGTTTATTTTGTGTTTACTAACACCCCCCCCGCTGGTTACTTATTTGTCATGGCTGGCTAGTATGAGCCTTAGTGGAAAGCCCTGCTGTTTGCCAGTGTGTTTTTAAATAAAACTCTTCCAGCGATTACATCCATCTATCGCCTGTATTTTCTGATACACGAGTATCTTACGTTTACAAGTAGCCATGACAACAGTACTTATGGAGTAAAGGCTCGAGTAAAACTGCTTTTAACATAAAATAAAGTCCTTTTAAGGGATTTTTTGAAGTAAATGATCATTGTTCTCGATTCTCGTTAGTGATCGACACCTAAGCGAGACCTTTGTTTTATAGCGTGAACACATATTGTTAACTTGACTGTGGACTTGATTACTTAGTGTTTGTCTCTGAGGAGAAGAGGAACACATGGCTCAGTGATGTTTTTTTTTTGAAGATTCCAACTCAGTCATTAAAGGCAGGGAACACAAACAAACTGTTATATGCAAAAAGTTTGTAGTGAAAGAGTTCATTATAGCAAGGTTGCAGTGTAAAATGTTGAAAATGAATTGACTTTGAATGATGTAATGCTAATTAATTAGTCTGTGAGGGTTTTTTTTGACAATATCTACAGTATATTAACAGAATAATTACTATTTCTGTTAAAAGCCAAGCATTTCTTAATTAACTGGGATGATATAATATTCCATGTCACAAACTGTAAAATTTGCCACAGTATTTCATGACCAAGCCTTACTTTCATGGAAGCTTTGCCACACACTATGGATGTTACATAGGCTAGCCTATTTTAACTTTTTCAGTGTTTTGGAAAAAATGACATTCAAACAAAAATGGAAAAACTTTTCTTTTGGAAGTTGACTTTTTACTTGCCCTTTGAAAATAATGTGTAATAGAAAAGAAAAGTGAAAAAAAGCTTATTACTGAAACATGGTGACATGTTCCAGGTTCAACCCCAAATACATTATTGCTGATATAATGAGCTCATGTCTTTATTATTATTGTTATTATTATTAGTAGTAGTAGTGTCACGTCAGCATGTGTTCGCACTTGGTTTGTCTCAAACTCTTACTCGCGTCCGCGCGCATTTGTGCTCTGAGCACGTTGCGTGCACTGCAAGGACTAATAATTGCATACAACTGTTCCTAATCAGAGTGCAATCACAGCGCACATATAAGGACTCCACTAGGCACCAAGTTGTTGTGAAGTATATGCTCAGTACCTAACATCTGTTGATACTAAGCTTTGTATCGCTGAGCTACTCTCTGGTTTTTGACTTTGCTTTGTTTATTTAGACTCTGCCTTTCATGTTTTCTCTGATACTCTGTGTGCACCTCGTATGACCCTTGCCTGTTACACAACTCTGCTTTTACCTGATGTTTTTGTAACTTCTGTTTGTTTGCCTGCTGTCAACCTTCCTGCACTTACATCCGTCTGCAGCCACTCTTTACTGACAAGCAGTACTTTGCCATTTTTAATGATGTAAATGGGGAGAGCAGGGAGACTTGGGACAAGTTTTCAGCTTTTGTAGATTGTGTAAAATTATTTGCAGGTAGCGTCACATTCATATTGCATTAGAGAGTACTTACTATACCTTCTTACCACAACATTAGTTTCTCAGCTTGGCCTTCAGGCTTCATGATTTCTTTTATTATTTATTTATTTATTTATTTGCAGGGAGACTTGGGACAAAAATAAAATACCTAGGCTTAATCCTACATGTTTAATTTTTATTTATTATCAAAACTTGTACCATATGAACTGTATGAACACACAATGCTGGTACAGCAAGAGAAAAATGTCAGTTCACCCAAAACCTGACAAGGCAAAACAGTTCCATTCTCAAGAAGGAATGAAATAAGTTTAATCCTCATGCAGGGACCCTCCCACACTTTTAACAATTTTTGAACAAGTTTATATTTGTAAAGCACAAGAAAAAAACCTGTAACTGTTATGTCAGTTCCTGTTCTCACGCAAGATTCCAATTCCCAGAAGGCACAGCGGTCTTCCAACATGGCCGCCACGCACCGATCCGAATCTCCAGAATACCAAACGCCTGTTTCTCATAACCGCTCGTTACCACACAGCATATGAGGACTCACTTCACATTCACTCAATGCAAAGTATCAGTCTCTGTTCATACCAAGCTGTTTCTGTACTGCTGCCCCGGTTTTTGACTCCATTTTGGATTTTGCCCTTGGTCTCAGCCTTGGATAACATGTTTGTGCCTTGCATGACCCTTGCCTGTTTTTGACCCTGCTTTTGCTTAACGAATTGGATATTGTTCATCAGCCTGTCTTCACTAAACTCCCTCTTGCAGTTGCATATGACTGTCTTAAGTCCGGGGAGTAGATGAGGATGTCATCTATGTATGCAATTCCAAACTTGCCAAGCATATCCCAAAGAACATCATGAATCAAGCACTGAAACACACTTGACATGCAAGATAGCCCATATGGCATGACTAAGTATTCATAATGACCCATGTGATGCTAAAAGCAGGTTTCCATTTATTGCCCTCACGTATGCATACCAGGTGGTATGTGCTGCAGAGGTCCAACTTGGTGAAAATTTTGACTGAACGAAGTTGTTCCAAGGCAGATTGCAATACAGGCAGAGGATTTGGGTATTTCACCATGATCTGGTTTAGGCCAAAGTAGTCTATGCATGGTCTGAGACCTTCTCCTTTTGTCGCTACGAAGAAGAACCCAGTAGACGCAGATGATGTGGAGGGACGGATGTACCCTTGTTTTAAGGCCTCTTGCACATACTCTTCCAATGGTCTTTTGTTCTGAAATGGCCAAGGGGTAGATTCTGCAACAAGGAGGCGTGGTTCCAGAAAGGAGCTCAATAGCGCAGTCATAAAGGCAATGAGGGGGGAGTCCACTAGTCTTGCCCTTGCTGAAGACGTCCATGAGATCTTGGTAGCATTCGGGAATGTGGGCCGTGGTGGTTGTCTCCAGACTCTCCACCATGGTGGAAGTGACTGTGAGCATTAGGAGACAGACGAAGTGTTGTATGCAATGTGGGGACCACTTTAAAATGTCCTTGTCTTGCCAACAAATCTGAGGGTCGTGGTGTTGTAGCTATAGAAATCTGATGATGATAGTTTGGTTTTGAGATCTTGGTAGCATTTGTGAATGTGGGCCATGGTGGTTGTTTTTCAGACTCTCCACTCTGGTGAAAGCGATTGTGAGCATTGGGAGACAGACGCAGTGTAGCATGCAATGTGGGGACCACTTTAAAATGTCCTTGTCTTGCCAGGAGATGTGAGGGTTGTGTTGTTGTAGCCAGGGAAATCCTAAGGTGATAGTTTGGTTCTGGGTTTTGGTGAGTAGAAAGGAGATTGTTTCCTGGTGAATGGCACTGACTTGTCAAGTGAGGGGCTAGGTGCGTGAGGTAATGAGCCCCTCTCCGATGGGTTCACCATCGATGGCCCTGATGCTCAACGGCTGCTGGAGTTCTTGCAAGGGTATTTGCAGCCTCTGAGCAGTCTCGCTGTCCATGAAGTTGCCAGCAGCACCCGAGTTTATCAGGGCATAGAGAACATGGACCGAATCTGAGAACTTAACCATGACATCAATCTTGAATGACTTATTAGAGACCGAGTTTGGAAGACTCACCGAGGGAGAAGTAGAAGTCTTCAGAGATTGTTCAACTTTTGTGGGTACCCTGGTGCTTCCAGAATAAGCGAGACAGTGTGCCAGAAGGTGCGTTTTATCACCACAATAGAAACATAGTAGCTCCTCTCTCCATCTCCATTCATGTTTGGACTGGGTCAAACGAGTGTGTAAGATGTCCATGGGTGTTGGGGTTTCAAAGCTCAGGGTCTCAGTTACGTAGCCTTGGAGGGAAGGAGGAGTTTTGGAGGAGATGGTCCAAGCAGACAGACAGGTCTATAAGAGAATCTAATGTGGTTTGCTCATCCTGACATGCTAGGTTTGTTAAAATGTTGGGGTCAAGCCCTTGATGAAATGTCACCTTAAGAACTGGTTCATTCCACCCAATTCCCATGGCGACTGTGTGGAACTCCAGGGTGTACTCCGCCGCCTGCCTGCTCCCCGGTTGATAGTGAGTAGTTGTTCCCTTGCCTCCACACCTTTGGGACTATGGTCAAAGACCTGGCGAAACATCTTAATGAAATGCTTGTAAGACGTTGTGGGTTCTCTGGCCTTCTCCCAAATGGCAGTAGCCCATTTACGTGCCTTACCAATGAGCAGATTATTCAGTTGAGTGATTTTCTGCTAGTCAGTGGCTCCTGTTTGTGTTGTAAAGTATAGTGAGCATTGTAACAGAAATCCTTTGTAATCTGACATGTCTCCTGAAAATTTATCAGGTTGTGGAATGAGTGAGGTTGCACTTATGCATGGTGAAGGGTGTGCTAAAAATGCCTGCGAAACAGCTGCTGTCAACTTGGAGATGCGCGTTTCCATATTCCCAAGCTGCTGCTGTTGGAAGTGTCCCTGCACAGTTAGTGCAGCCTGGCTTCTCTTGTCTGCTGCATCCATGAGGTGGTGAAGTATTCTGTCAGTGAAGCAGGCGGCAGTAGGATGCAATTGCAAGAGAGAGTTTAATGAAGACCGCCTGATGAACAATATCCATTCCTTTAAGCAAAAGCAGGGTCAAAAACAGGCAAGGGTCATGCAAGGTACAAACAGGTTACCCAAGGCTGAGACAAAGGCCAAATCCAAAATTGAGTCAAAAACTAGTGCAGGAATGTACACAAACAGCTTGGTACGAATAAACACTAAGTACTGAGCGATACTTCACATTGAGTGAATGTGAAGCAAGTTTTTGCATGGTGTGTGGTAATGAGCTGTGTTTAGTATTCTGGAGATTTGGATCAGTGCACGGTGGTCATGTTGGAAGACTGCTGTGCATTCTGGGAATTGGAGTCTTGTGTGAGAATGGGAGCTGATGTGACAGTTACATGAACTGTCCCAACTTTCTCCATCTGGCCATTTTGAAAAAAATAATCCTTAAATGTTTTTTCCCTAAAATATAAGTCCCGGCTACATACTTTAATTCCTAACAAATCCCCAATTCACCAGTGTACATTACACCATAGAATGGAGGTGGAGGCGAAGGAGAAAATACAAGTTTTGGTTGATAATATTAAACTGCACAAACCTTACTGCAGTGTCCAGCTTCACTGCTCCAAAGGTAGTAGGTTACTCTCAGGGGCAACATCTAACTTCTGATGTCATCTAAAACCTGATTGGTTGAAATTAATTTATGGGAATACAAACTGTCCCAAGTCTCCCTGCTTGCCACGAATACTTTTTTACTCATTTTATTTGCACTGCTCTCTTAATGTGATGTTTATATTATTAATACATTTTGTTTTGCAATATTGTATTTTGTAATCTGGTTTTTATTTTAAAAAAAATAATGTTACTAATAGTAAACACTTCTGTTTTTTATGCCTCTGCCACCATAAGGTGCAGGAGGCATTATGTTTTCGGGTTGTGCGTCTGTCCATGCGTCCGTCTGTGCGTCCGTCCCAAAACCTTGTGAACACGATCTCAAAGGCTTTCAAACTTTCACCATTTGTACACTTTGGGACAAAGATAAACTGATTAGATTTTGAGATCAAAAGGTCTAAGGTCAAGGTCACTGTGAGGTCAAATGTCTGTCCGAGAACCTTGTGAACACAATATCTCCAAGGCTAATACAAGTAATTTCACCAGGTCAAGATTACTGTGAGGTCAAATGTCCATCCCCAAATCACGACTTAATAAGGCGTGTAGTCTACCGGGCGGAGGCATCCTCATCGACGCCGTTGGCGTCTAGTTCCACTTACATCTTTTCAGATCATATTTTGAATTTCAACAAAACTAAAACTTTGGTAAGAGAAAATATTGAACATAGTTTCTGAGGTAACTGTGTCTCCACAGAAATGTTACTGTGAATAGTCACGTGACTCAATTTAACTCAATGAAACAATCATTCTAGCATATAGTACCTCCCTACTACTGAATCACAGGACACACACAGGCACACACATCAAAACAGGTCACACACACCTATACACACACACACAAGAATATCACAACAGGAAACACATACCACAACATGACACACACAGGCACATCACAACAGGGGACACACACACACACACACACACACACACACACACATATATACACAATTCACAACAGGATACACACATCACAACAGGAGGCACATATGCACACACAAACACACACACACACACACACACACACACACACCACAACAGGGGACACACACACACACACCACAACAGGGGACACACACAGACACACACACCACAACAGGGAACACACACACACACACACACACACACACACCACCACAACAGGGGACACACACACACACACACACACACACACACACCACAACAGGGGACACACACACACACCACAACAGGGGACACACACACCACAACAGGACAGACACACACCACAACAGGGGACACACACACCACAACAGGACAGACACACACACACCACAACAGGGGACACACACCACAACAGGGGACACACACACACACACCACAACAGGGGACACACCACAACAGGACAGATACACACAACACAACAACAGGACAGACACACCACAACAGGGGACACACACACACACAGACACACCACAACAGGGGACACACACACACACACCATAACAGGGGACACACACACACACACCACAACAGGGGGGACACCACAACAGGACAGACAGACACACCACAACAGGGGACACACACACACACACCACAACAGGGGACACACACACACACACCACAACAGGGGACACACACACACACACACCACAACAGGGGACACACACCACAACAGGGGACACACACACCACAACAGGACAGACACACACCACAACAGGGGACACACACACACCACAACAGGACAGACACACACACACCACAACAGGGGACACACACACACACACACACACACCACAACAGGGGACACACCACAACAGGACAGATACACACAACACAACAACAGGACAGACACACAAAACAACAAGGGACACACACACACACACAGACACACCACAACAGGGGACACACACACACACACACACACCACAACAGGGGGGACACCACAACAGGACAGACAGACACACCACAACAGGGGACACACACACACACACCACAACAGGGGACACACACACACACACCACAACAGGGGACACACACACACACCACAACAGGGGGGACACACACACCACAACAGGGGACACACACCACAACAGGGGACACACACACCACAACAGGACAGACACACACCACAACAGGGGACACACACACACCACAACAGGGGACACACACACACCACAACAGGGGACACACACACACCACAACAGGACAGACACACACACACCACAACAGGGGACACACACACACACACACACACACCACAACAGGGGACACACCACAACAGGACAGATACACACAACACAACAACAGGACAGACACACAAAACAACAAGGGACACACACACACACACACAGACACACCACAACAGGGGACACACACACACACACACACACACACACACCACAACAGGGGACACACACACACCACAACAGGGGACACACACACACCACAACAGGGGACACACACACACACCACAACAGGGGGGACACCACAACAGGACAGACAGACAGACAGACAGACACACACACACACACACACACACACCACAACAGGGGACACACACACCACAACAGGGGACACACACACACCACAACAGGGGGGGGACACACACACACACCACAACAGGGGACACACACACACACCACAACAGGGGACACACACACACACCACAACAGGGGACACACACACACACACACACCACAACAGGGGACACACCACAACAGGGGACACACCACAACACAACAACAGGACAGACACACACACACACCACAACAGGACACACACACACACACACACACACACACACACACACCACAACAGGGACACACACACACACACACACACACACACACACACCACAACAGGGGGGGCACACACACACACACACACACACACACACACCACAACAGGGGACACACCACAACAGGGGACACACCACAACACAACAACAGGACAGACACACACACACACACACACACACCACAACAGGGACACACACACACACACACACACCACAACAGGGGACACACACACACACACACACACACACCACAACAGGGGGGGCACACACACACACACACACACACACACACACACACACCACAACAGGGACACACACACACACACACACACACCACAACAGGGGGGAGACACACACACACACACACACCACAACAGGGGACACACATACACACACCACAACAGGGGACACACCACAACAGGGGACACACCACAACACAACAACAGGACAGACACACACACACACACACACCACAACAGGGGACACACACACACACACGCCACAACAGGGGACACACACACACACACACACACACACACACACACACACACCACAACAGGGACACACACACACACACACACACACCACAACAGGGACACACACACACACACACACACACACACACACCACAACAGGGACACACACACACACACACACACACACACCACAACAGGGACACACACACACACACACACACACACCACAACAGGGACACACACACACACACACACACACACACCACAACAGGGGGGGCACACACACACACACACACACACCACAACAGGGGACACACACACACACACACCACAACAGGGGACACACACACACACACACACACCACAACAGGGGACACACACACACCACAACAGGGGACACACCACAACAGGACAGACAGACACACACACACACACACACCACAACAGGGGACACACACACACACACACACCACAACAGGGGGGACACACACCCACACCACAACAGGGGGACACACACCACAACAGGGGGGACACACCACAACAGGGGGGACACACCACAACAGGGGACACACCACAACAGGACAGACACACACACACACACACACACACCACAACAGGGGACACACACACACACCACAACAGGGGACACACACACACACACACACACACACACAACAACAGGGGACACAGACACACACCACGACAGGGGACACACACACACCACAACAGGGGGGACACACACACGCACCACAACAGGGGACACACACACACACACCACAAGAGGGGGGACACACACCCACACCACAACAGGGGGGGACACACACCGCAACAGGGGACACACACACCGCAACAGGGGACACACACCGCAACAGGACAGACACATACACACCACAACAGGACAGACACACACGCACATCACTCTACAGTATAGTATAGTGTGTGTGTGTGTGTGTGTGTGCGCGCGCGCTTTATGATGTTTCTCAGCTGTCTCTGACCGTCAGCGCGTCGTCCTCGAAAACCTCGCGCGCTTCCTCATAGTCGCAGATCTCCTCGATGCACTCGCGCTCCAGGTTTCCCGCCTTCACTTCCTCCAGGAAGCCCGAGTTGGCGCGCCTCAGGCGGCTGTGCGCGAGCAGAGAGCTGGCGTCCTCTCTCCTCAGGAACACTGCGCGGGGCCGGGGAGGGACACACCCGGACACACACATCATGACATTACAAAATACACTTCTGAAAAGTGTGATAATGTGTTGTTTGGTTGCCTTACCTGCCCCGGATACAGCGCCAGAGCAGAGAAATAACACAAGAAGAGCCGAGTGCTTCATGTCGCTTCCCTCAGAGGCTCCACACTCACAAACACACACACACAGCAGCAGCAGCAGCAGCATGTCTCAGCGGTCGATCCGCGGGTCACAAGGTCTCTCTCCCCCTGCTTTCCCCTTTTTAGATAAAGGCCCTGTCACACTTATTCGGAATGAGCAGGACTCAAGCAGAACCAGCCGCAATGAAACATTTTTCAAAATTCGTGCCACATTCAGGAGGGAATTTCAAACTGACCAACATTCTTACAGCTTTGTAAGAATGCAGTTCAAATGCAGTTCAAATGCAGTTGGAACACAGTAGGAATACCTAGAATGCTGTTAGAATGTAGTACGAATATCTCATCTCATCTCATTATCTCTAGCCGCTTTATCCTGTTCTACAGGGTCGCAGGCGAGCTGGAGCCTATCCCAGCTGACTACGGGCGAAAGGCGGGGTACACCCTGGACAAGTCGCCAGGTCATCACAGGGCTGACACATAGATACAGACAACCATTCACACTCACATTCACACCTACGCTCAATTTAGAGTCACCAGTTAACCTAACCTGCATGTCTTTGGACTGTGGGGGAAACCGGAGCACCCGGAGGAAACCCACGCGGACACGGGGAGAACATGCAAACTCCACACAGAAAGGCCCTCGCCGGCCACGGGGCTCGAACCCGGACCTTCTTGCTGTGAGGCGACGGCGCTAACCACTACACCACCGTGCCGCCTAGTAAGAATATTAAGAATGCAATTCGAATGCCGTACGAGTGCGGTTCGTTTGCTGCCCAAATACCACCCAAAGTCTGGTCGGAAGGTGCTTCGAATGCTGTATGAATTCACTTCAAATGCAGTCAGAATGCTCCTGGAATAGCTGCTGAATATGTTTCAAGCATCTAAGAATTCAAAGAGAATGCAGCTCGAATACTTAGAATGTACTTCGAATGTCCCGAGTGTACCAAGAATGCCACCGGAATGGTCCCCGATAGGGTATAAAATGCTGCCGAATCTAACATTTTCATCAGTCTCAGCCCAGACACCATGGACCCCCTGGACCATATTGATTTGCTCCAGATTGCTGTCCTCCAGCAAGATTTGCTTGAAAGAGATGTGGAGGAGGCTAGGAGAAGAAACATTAGGAGGAGAAAACCCAGACGGTATCAGACCCGACCATGGCCACGGCCAGTGGTGGAGTTCTTGACCTTGGCAGCATGACGTGAGAAAGTTGGGGAAACTTTTCAAAAAAATGGACAAAAGGTTGATGTTGAGCAGGTGACTCTTCAATGCAGACTGAAGTTCCAGCGGCAGCTAGCTCCGTTTTTATGCGATCCGGTGGTGTTCTGAATTACATTCGGACTCATTCGAGGGCCAATCGGGACATTCTGACTGCATTCGAGATGTATTTCTCTCCGTGCTTCCACGGAAGGCGGTTGCATTCTCTGCTCTCCCTCCTTTTTTCCCTGCTTGTGCTTCTTTGTCTTGTCTCGTCTGCTGTACTTTTTGAAGAGACTCTTCCTGCATTACTTTCTAAATTAAAAAAAAGCATGGAATTGATAAACTGGTCTCCTAACGAAATTGACACAGTTTTCTCGACGAGAAGCCTGGGTTTGGGGGAACCCACCTGTCCTGCCGGAACGTTTGCAGCTGGTTACACGATGGACGCGTGGGAGCGGTGGCGAGTCGTGTGCCTGGCGATTCTTTCTGTGGAGGACATTGAAGATATCTACCTATTCTGAACCATGATTACAGGACTTTTGCTGATTGGATTAGGCATTGCCCTGGTATATCGAGGAAATCAGACAATGGTGACAGCTGTTCAAAGCCCCACAAAGCTGCCCAATATGATTGGAGCGGTGGGCAAAGCTGTTGGCACTCAGACTGTGGATTTTCAGAACTTGAACCATAATATGGTTGTTATCTTGGAGAAGCTTTCGGCTTTGCAAGGAATAAATTTTTCGGAGACCAATTTGAACAGAATGGACAGAATGGACAGATATGGACGAGCAGTGTGAATGTGCAAAGACTGCGTCTGGAAAGACCAAACAATTTATATCTTATCGACATTCGGCTCCCTGAGACAGCACCGGCCTCGGTTAAGGCTGCTGCTGAGGCAACATTTCCCCCTGAAGGTCACTGCTGGGAGACGCTCTCGCATTCCTCGCATTCCTTCTCCAACTTTCCGCGGTCACCATTTTCATCCCCAGTGTGACAAGCGGGTACGTGACCAGCGCCTTCATGGCTGCAGGAGCGGACGGCTGCTTGTTTGCACAGGGTTACCTCTACCTCCTCCCCTCAAGTCCCGTGTTTAAAGTGTACTTGTGTTATTGTGTGCTTATGTGCAAAGGTTTTTTAAATGTTCCCACACTGTACTCCTGACAGGAGCATATTGGGGGGGGGGGTTCTTTTTTCCTTATCTCTCCTCATGTTGTGTTTCCTTTTCTTTTATCCCTGTCTTCCTGTCCTGTTCCCCCTCTGTAAGGACAGGTTGATGGTCAATTTCACTGGCAACAGTGATAATAAAGGGTTAATTCATTCATTCATTCATATTCGAGCGGCAATCGAAATATTCAGACAGCATTCGAAGTGCATTCCAGCTGAACTATTTTAATATCGAAATAGATTCTGGCAGCAATCGAGATGCACTCAAGGTGCATTCCGGCTCATTCGAGGCACATTCGGGACATTCTGGCAGGATTTGACATGGCTTGCCATTTCAATTTTTCCCTCAAACGTAATCAGAATGTTTTGAATGCCGTAAGAATATTTAGAATGCAGTCAGAATGCAGAATACACTTTGAATGCCGTTCGATATTTCTCCTCTTTGAATGCACCTTGAATGTTTTGAGCATGAGCAAAACATTTGGGCTGGCCACAAGAATGGGCCCGAATGTTTGGAATGCACTCAGAATGCAGTCAGAATTTTTGGAATGCACTTCGAATATCCTGGAATATACGAAGAATTTTCATTCCAATGGCATTCCGGCTCATTCCGTCTCTAGCGTGACTGCCCCCTAAACTACACTCACTAACTGATTATCTATCAAACTACAAGGCTGTATGACAGGGGAAGGCAATGAAAATTGCTTCTGGGCCAGGACGGCTTGCCATCATTGATGGAACAATGAATTCTGAATTACACCAGCAAATTCTAAAGGAAAATGTCAGGACATTTGTCCATGAACTGAATCTCAAGAGAAGGTGGGTCATGCAGCAAGACAACGACCCTAAGCACACAAGTCATTCCACCAAAGAATGGTTAAAGAAGAATAAAGTTAATGTTTTGGAATGGCCAAGTCAAAGTCCTGACCTTAATCCAATTGAAATATTGTGGAAGGACCTGACGTGAGCAGTTCAAGTGAGGAAACCCACCAACATCCCAGAGTTGAAGCTGTTCTGTACGGAGGAATGGGCTAAAATTCCCCCAAGCCGGTGTGCAGGACTGATCAACAGTTACCGGAAACATTTAGTTGCAGTTATTGCTGCACAAGGGGGTCACACCAGATACTGAAAGCAAAGGTTCACATACTTTTGCCACTCACAGATATGTAATACTGGATCATTTTCCTCAATAAATAAATGACCAAGTATAATATTTTCATCTCATTTGTTTAACTGGGTTCTCTTTATCTACTTTTAGGACTTGTGTGAAAATCTAATGATGTTTTAGGTCATATTTAGGCAGAAATGTAGAAAATTCTAAAGGGTTCACAAACTTTCAAGCACCACTGTAGGACAAGCAAGTTATTTATAATCACGCTATCCTTTATCAGGATGGCACCTCACAACAAGAAGGTTCTGGGTTTGAACCTGATGGCCAACAGGGGCCTTTCTGTATGGAGTTTGCATGTTCTCCTCGTGCCTGCGTGGGTTTCCTCGGGGTGTTCTGGTTTGCCCTCACAGTCCAAAGACATACAAATTAAGTCAGCTGGCACTGTGATGGATAAGTGACCTGTCCAGGCTGTGCCCCACCTTCCTCGTCAGAGACCAGCCGGGATTGGCTCTGGCTTCCCCCACGGCCCTGACAGTTAAGTGGCATAGATGATGGGTGGAATTTGCCATAGAAAATAAAAAGTGTTTCAAAGCATTAGCCCTGTGATAGATTGGTGACCTGTCCAGGGTGTACCCCGCCTCTCATCTGAAGTCAGCTGGGATTGGTTCCTGCAACGTTGACGGAATAAGCGATATAGATAATGGATGGATTGATTGAATTAATAGCATTTATTTGTCTCAGAGTGAAATTCTTTTCTTTACATATCCCAGCTTTTTAGGACACTGGGGTCAGAGTGCAGGGTCAGCCATGATACGATGTCCTTGAAGCAGGTAGGATTAAGGCCCTTGCTCAAGGACCCAACATTAGCCATGTTTCCATAACCAGCTTAATATGTAATTTGAAATCATAGACTAAAAAATGAGTAATGGAAATACATGAATAAAAAAAACAACAACTCTCAAATATCATGAAAGTTTTTACTCTCACATTGACATGGTTTTTCAGATGTTTTGTTAAAGCAATATTTCACAAACTTGAAATAGAAACACATTTTTCTCATTTATAGTATGTCACATGGGGTGGCATGGTGGTGTAGTGGTTAGCGCTGTCGCCTCACAGCAAGAAGGTCCTGGGTTCAAGCCCCGTGGCCGGCGAGGGCCTTTCTGTGCGGAGTTTGCATGTTCTCCCCGTGTCCGCGTGGGTTTCCTCCGGGTGCTCCGGTTTCCCCCACAGTCCAAAGACATGCAGGTTAGGTTAACTGGTGACTCTAAATTGACCGTAGGTGTGAATGTGAGTGTGAATGGTGGTCTGTGTTTATGTGTCAGCCCTGTGATGACCTGGCGACTTGTCCAGGGTGTACCCCGCCTTTTGCCCGTAGTCAGCTGGGATAGGATCCAGCTTGCCTGCGACCCTGTAGAACAGGATAAAGCGGCTAGAGATAATGAGATGAGATGAGAATGTCACATGACATGACAGGAAAAGCAAATGGAAACACTATCTTTCTGAAAAAAGAATGGTCTGTAAGAGCTATCACAAGAGGAGAAACTCTCATGAGAGGTGCAAACCCAGTTTTAATCTCATAACATCACTCAGTGGAAACAGACTATTCGAAATTGTGTTTTGTTGAAATTTTTAAAATATTGTTTCAACCAGGAAAACACCTAGGACTTTGGATTTGTTTGCACAATACCCACAGCCCCCTATATTCCTGTTAATATACCCGTGTTACCACCATCCATCCATCCATTATCTGTAGCCGCTTATCCTCTTCTACAGGGTTGCAGGCAAGCTGGAGCCTATCCCAGCTGACTATGGGTGAGAGGCGGGGTACACCGTGGACAAGTCGCCAGGTCATCACAGGGCTGACACATAGACACAGACAACCATTCACACTCACATTCACACCTACAGTCAATTTAGAGCCACCAATTAGCCTAACCTGCATGTCTTTGGACTGTGGGGGAAACCAGAGCACCCGGAGGAAACCTACGCAGACACGGGGAGAACATGCAAACTCCACACAGAAAGGCCCTCGCCAGCTGCTGGGCTCAAATCCAGGACCTTCTTGCTGTGAGGTGCTAACCACTATACCACTGTGCCTATCTATCTATCTATCTATCTATCTATCTATCTATCTATCTATCTATCTATATCAAGTCAAAGTCACCATGGCATGTGGTGCATCGGGCGGCGCTGATCTCCGTTTCTGTAGCCCTCGGCCTCTCGCCTATTACATAGTGGGGGGCTAGTCCTCTGGTAAGCACGTGAGTTTGACTCCCCACTCACATCTGTATTGTAGCATGCCTTGCCAGACGGCAGTAGGTACCATTTTTATGATGGTCTTTGGTATGACCCGACCGTGAGTAGAACTCACGATCTCCCGATCGAGAAGCGGACATGCTAACTACTAGGCCAACTCGCGGTACACACACACACACACACATATATATACTGTATACATATATATATTTTTTTCATTCCATGAAATTGAGTTGTACACGAGTTGATAGATGACAAGGTGCGTAGCACCAAGTCTACACATGGACTCGCCATGTACGATGAGATTGAGTGGAATAACTTTTATTCTATCCACATTCACTGGATTTTGAGAAACAGAGCGTATTTATTTTTGCAAATTCGATAAATAAAAACTTTCTACAAAACATCCAACAAAATAATTTCCACTTAGAATGTAAACAAACCAGTGAAATGACAGTAGCAATTTGTGAAAAATGCTATAATAATTCTTGAAAAATAAAAAAGATGCGTTCTTACCATCAAATACTTTCATTCCATATTATGTTGCTTTTTTTTTTCCCCAAGTAGAGTTTTTATTTTGTCTTCAGTTGGTTGAACATCACACCAACTGATTTTGTTTTCCTCTACTCATGGTATATGAGCTAATAGCCTAGTAGTACAGTAGCCAATCAGAGCGTGCAGTTGCTCATATCCAATGAATGTGGATAGAATACAGTACCAGTGAAGAGCCTGGATACTCCTACTCAATCATTGGTTTTTCTGTAGTTTGACTAGACTATTTTTTTTACATTGTAGAAGAATAACCTGTGCTTCAATGGGAGGGATAAGACTGAAGGAAAATGTCACCTTTTGTATAAAGAAGTTAACACTCTCAATAATCACATATTTGCTTACATTTAAAAAAAGTGATTTTAAAATAGTGGAGACTCCTGAATATTGATAATTTCCTTTCTTTGTTTTAACCTTCTAGTGAAAAATCCCAGATCTTCAGTGGTCTCAGACTTTTGGTCCCACTCTATGGTGCCATATATTCAAAATACAGTACCAGTCAAAAGTTTGGACACCCCTATTCAGGTTTTTTTGTATTTTGACTATTTTCTACAGTGTAGAATAATACTGAAGACCTCAAAACAATGAAATAACATATGGAACATGTATGGAATTATATGGTAAAGAAAAAAATGTAAAAGCAAAATATTTTTCGTAGCCACTGTTTACCTTGATGACGCTTTGCACACTATTGGCATTATCTTAACCAGCTTCGTGAGGTAGTCACCTGGAAGGCTTTTCAATTAACAGTGTGGCTCGTCAAAAGTTAATTAGTGGATGAGTTTCTTTCCTTCTTAACGCATTTGAGATCAAATAGTAAAAGTACAGTAAATAGCCCTATTCCACAACTGTAGTAATCCATATTATGTCAAGAACGGCTCAATTAAGTAAAGAGAAACGACATCCATCATTACTTTAAGATATGAAGTGACTTAATTAATAAAAACAAAGGAAAAACATTGAATTAGATGGTGTGTCCAAACTTTTGACTGGTACTGTATTTTAGCTAGTTCACTGCAACTACCTCTTCCTGATGTTGCACAGCACTGTATACTGTACATATCTATACTTTATTCCAGATGTAGTCCATACGTTTGCTGCTATCTATCTTTTATATCCTTTGTATTTTTCTTTTCGACTTGTACGCAAGTAAATTCTGTTTTTTTCTGTCACTGGACAGTTGTTAAAACCATTTCAGTGCATGTCGTACTGTGTATCTTCTACCACCCACAGTTTACGATGACCTGGATGACTGAGAATCTTCACAGACGTGTATGGTTGGTTGTTTTTCCAATAAAATTTGTATATGAAGGTATACAAATATAGAATTTAACACTCTTAAATAACACACATTTTGGTCTAATTTATCACATTATTAATATTCTGTCAAAATTATCACCAGCTACTGTATATGGATCAGCTACTACAGGTTACGCACTGAAAAATCCGCAATGTTAAATTAACACAGTGTTTCTTTAAGCCCAACTGGAAACAGGTGAACATTTAAAGCTCCTTTAGGGTTGACTCAAGACCATATTTTATTCATTTAACTCTATAAGACTGAATTAAACATTGCTATATACACTCAGGCAATATAAATCTCATACACACCTACCTGTTTGAGGCAGTCAGGGGAACAAACTGTAACGTGTTGAAGAGTAGGGCTTGGTATGTTTTACAGTGATCAAATCAGAAATATTTGTTCGTTCTCATACAACATAGAATGGCTAAGAAAACCCTCCCCTGAACATTAGTCACTGGGTAAGGAAAGGAATGTGAAAAACTGATAATATTCTCTGAACATTAGCAGCATATCAGCTGCGTCCACCTACGTAAAAAAATAATAATAAAGATCAACTTAGTTTGGTACTTTAGTTCGATTAACTCTCTTTTATTTCCAAATATTTCAAAGCTGAAAGACAGAACAGAGATGAAGGTGAAATCGTTGTCCAAAAGTGAATCGTATTATGAATAAAATAGAAAGGAGAAGATTAGGTAGTACTGAAATGCTGTGAGTTGGAATAAGTGACAGGATGAGAATGGTTGTGCAATTCACCATTTTGCTGTGAGTGACCTACTTTGCACATCTGTTCATGTTTAACTCCACTCTGTCAATCTCATTGTAAACAAAAATAAATCAAGGGCATGTGGCGCAAGATGTGTCAGGCACCAAGCATCACTAGATAATGTAAGAATTCATGTTTTCTAGGTGTGCCTTGCTTATAGTTGATCTTGCCAAGCTACCATCTGAACATTTACTGTAATAAGTTTTTATTATAACAGTAAGATTCATGAATTAACATTGACAACAACACACATTTGGTTAGACAGTCTTTTCCACTGACCCCGCTACCACGCTTCCATTTGCTGACTTGAGAGCTGATGTGTGTTTGTGGATCCAATCCACGTAATTGGACACACGTGTGTATATGCCGTACTGACCCGGGCGGGCGCATCCTTTGCCCCAGCTCACAATGCCCAGGAGAAATGTGGTGTTCCCGAAAGAGGTGACGAGAGGTCCACCGCTGTCCCCTTTACACGAGTCCTCCTTGCCCTTGAAGTAGCCAGCACAGAACATGTTCAAGGTTAGCGAGACATTGCTTTCCTTCTTACAGTTTTCAGTGTAGATACGGGGCACATTGAGCCTCCGGAGATATCGTGATGTCGGACCATTCTCAGAGCGTTGTCCCCATCCACTCACGGTGTGTAAGCGGACTCTCCACAGCTCTTGTTCTGCCATTAATTTTTGAGGGAGGCACACAGGTACTGCGTACGTATTGTAGACGATAGGACGGCGGAGACGGAGGAGGGCAATGTCATTATCTGTTGTTGATACGTCGTATTTGGGGTGCATAATCATCTCCTCCACTTCTATAACTTGTTCCGAACCTTCGATCATGTCAAGGTCATGTTCACCTGGATTAAAAAAAGGCTGTTAATCAGTCCCTTGACTACAGATGCACATACATGCCGTCATGCACAAAACTCACCTGCAACTATCTTGAGAAACTTGATTTCAAGATTTTCTAAACAATGAGAGGCTGTGAGGATCCATGTAGGCTTATAGATCACACCACCACAGAAGCCCTTTTCACCATACTTTAGCAAGACCTGATGAAGACACTTGTTTCAAAATCAGTGTGACTTTAATCTCTTCTGTTCTGTTCAGTCTTAACAACTAATGTTTCATGGACCCTAATAATGGACTTGGCATCCCATTCGGGTGGCTTCCCATGTTTTCGGAACAGGCTCTGGATTCACAATGCTAAACATGAATGAATGATCACAATATATTACGTAAACAGACACATGAAACGGACCTAGTTAAAAAGTGGTATTTACGTATGTACAGTACTGTGCAAAAGTCTTAGGCACATGTAAAGAAATACTGAAGACCAAAAATGGCTTAAAAATAATGAAATGAAATTTTTCAACATAAAAAAACACTATAAACAATAAGAAGTAAGCCATAATAAATGAAACAAAGTCAATATTTGGTGTGAGACGACCCTTTGCTTTAAAAAAAAATAGTAGTCTCAGGTACAATGAGTGCAGTTTTATAAGGAAATGAGCTGTAGGTTTTACTGAGTATCTTGTAGATCCAGCCACTTTGTCACACTTGTGTCTTCATTTTGCAGCAAAACTCAGTGGCCTTCATTATGTTTTCTTTTTTAATCTGAAAAGTGCTCTCTTATGTAATATGCTGCTCAGATACAAACATTATGTGCTGGCAAACGAATGTTTGGAACTCTAAAATGTTTTTGTACTGACTCAGTAATGTAGACGTGATAAAATAGAAATGTATAACAAAGTTTGTATGAAAAAAATAGGGTGCCTCAGACTTTTGCACAGTACTGTATGTCAATTTGGGTGCAAGAGCATTAAATACAGATGTGAACAGGGTTAACTGTGTCTCAGACGCTCTTTGTAATCCATAATTGGTTGATAAACTACTTTGGAGGTAGTCAGGGATGCATATGCCTACAGAACATTTGTATTGTGAACAGTAATTCAGAGAATGATCATTCATGTGATTTTTTTTTTTTTTTTTAGTGTTGTGCTTTTATTTCTAGCAAAAGAATAAAACAGCACAAAAGATAAGTTTTACCAGGCAGGTGACAAGTAAAGGAAAAACTGATATAAATTGTCTTAGTAAGGTGTTGCAAATGCTCCTAGACATACAGTTGTGATCAGAAGTTTACATACAGTGACATGAATATCATCTTGGATATGAATGTCATGGCAATATTTGAGCTTTCAGTAATTTCTTTGAACTGTTCTTTTTTGTGGCAGAATATACAGCATACATCTTTAATAAAAAAAAACCACTCGAATTTGGTGCACAAGTTTTAATTTTCTTTGGGTTTTCTGAAATCAACACAGGGTCAAAATTATACATACACGGTAAAAAATTTACATACACGCACTTAGATTATTAATTCAGAGGTCCTGAAACTTCCAAAATGTCTCTTATCTTGCCACAGTCGAGGTCTCTTAACTCCCTGTTAGTAATCATGATTGACTACAGCTGGTAGCTTCTCTGTGCCTTCATAAAAAGGGTTTGTTTACAGCACTCATTGGACTGACCAACACACAATACAATGAGAGAGTCCAAGGGGCTCAGTGCAGATCTGAGAAAGAGGATCGCAGATGTACACAACTCCAGAATGTCTCTTGGAGCCATTTCTAAACAACTGCAAATTCCAAGATCAGTTCAGACAATTGTATCCAAAGTTATTGTGAGGTGTAGGTCACTTTGCCAAGCCACTTTGCTTCAAGAAAACCCAAACTGTCACCCTCAGCTGAAAGGAAATTGGTTTGGATGGTCAGGAACAACCTGGGAACCACCATGGCACAGCCCTGCCATGAACTGGAAGCTGATGGATCACATATGGCCCTTTTCCACTACCCTTTTTCAGCTCACTTCAGCTCGCTTCAGCTCACTTCAGCCCGACACGGCTCGCGTTTCGACTACCAAAAACCAGCACGACTCAGCTCGCTTCAGCCCTGCTTAGCCCCTAAAACTCGCACCGTTTTGGAGTGGGGCTGAAGCGAGCCAAAGCAAGCCGAGTGAGGCTGGGGGCGTGAGCAGACACTCCCCTGTGCACTGATTGGTGAGGAGGAGTGTCCTCACATGCCCACACACGCCCCGCGAGCGCGCTGGGATCTGTAAACACCGCAAACCCGGAAGAAGAATTACAAATTACGAGAATTTCTGAAGCCTTATGCGCCTCGCCTCATCTATACGCTCTTGCCAGTATCTGTCCGCGTTGTCGGTGACAACAAGCCACAGCACCAAGACCAGCAACACTAACGACTCCATGTCCTCCATGTTTATTGTTTACTATCCGGGTCGTGAGACTACCGCTTAAAAGCTCACTGATGTCACTGTTTGCGCTGCTTAACGACATCACCTGACGTCCACCCACTTTCGCTAACTCCACCCAATGTGTCCACCCACTTCCAGCCAGCACGGTTCAGCACAGTTGTAGTCGAAATGCAACTCCAACAGCCCCGCTCAGCCCGACTCAGCACGGCACGGCTCAGCCCGACTCAGCCGCGTTTGTAGTGGAAAAGCGGCAATACTTGCCAACCCTCCCGATTTCGGCGGGAGGCTCCCGATTTTAGCCTCCGTCTCCCGCCTCCCGATCGTATTTTGTTAAAAACCGGATAATCTCCCGGTATGGGAAATTCCCTACCGCCAAGTTAAAAATACTCCCGATCATGGCCGTAGCCAGCTATGAGGCCACCGAGGTCCGGACCTCGGTCATTTTTAAGAGCTGAAAATACATTTGTAGGCTAAATAGTCAACTGGATAAAAAAAAGAATAACATTAAAACGTCTCCGTAAAAAGTGCATTGTTAATTAGGTTAAACGTTGATTCTGTCTTCTGTGTCTGTTTTGTGCGTGCAGCTCTGAGACCAAGAACACAAAACCGAATGAGTGCGTGACTTGGGGGAGGAACGCAGTGCAGTAGACACGGGTTTTTCATGGTAACCATCAGCACACTTTCATGAAGCTGTTAAATTTACATTTTTGAAGCAGCGCAGTTTTGTCCTCATTGCTTGGGCCAGATCAAACCATTAAACAAGCTTAAATTATTCTTACTCTTGCCACATACATGATTTTCTTTTCAAAACTCATGATATTCAGTTCAAACACCATTAAAAGTAATTTCAGGAATAGATCTCTTGTGTGACATGTAATTCACCCCTCTCATTTAAATATGTCGAAAATTTTTCGGCGTGCGCTTTGCACATCACGGACCTCGGTGATTTTAAAATGCTGCTACGGCCCTGAATGTCCATTATATTCTGATTTAAGGTATCTTTACCTTAAAATGTGTAACTGGCTGGTTGAACATTTGCTTATCCATGGAAATTCATTCTCCCATGCAACCTGGTATTTGCATTCATATTTTTGCCGTTTGGTATTTAGTTTAGTGGCCATGATGAATGACTGCTTGTAAAAAATGTCGGACAGCCTGGGTGAATCCTATATTACAGAAGTGACTGTCGTTCTGTTTGTTGATTGGTTAAAAATCAGTTGACGTCAACAGTGTTTCTCATACAATTCTGATTGGACATAATCGGGAGTGTTTTTAACTTGGTGGTAGGGATTTCCCAAAACCGGGAGATTATCCAGTTTTTAACAAATACGATCGGGAGGTGGGAGATGGAGGCTAAAATTGGGAGCCTCCCGCCGAAATCGGGAGGGTTGGCAAGTATGCATATGTTATTTCATTGTTTTGAGGTCTTCATTATTGTTCTACACTGTAGAAAATAGTCAAAATACAAAAAAACCTGAATAGGGGTGTCCAAACTTTTGACTGGTACTGTATTTTGAATATATGGCACCATAGAGTGGGACCAAAAGTCTGAGACCACTGAAACTGGGATTTTTCACTAGAAGATTAAAACAAAGAAAGGAAATGATCAATATTCAGGAGTCTCCACTATTTTAAAATCACTTTTTTAAATGTAAGCAAATATGTGATTATTTAGAGTGTTAACTTCTTTATACAAAAGGTGACATTTTCCTTCAGTCTTATCCCTCCCATTGAAGCACAGGTTATTCTTCTACAATGTAAAAAAAAATAGTCTAGTCAAACTACAGAAAAACCAATGATTGAGTAGGAGTATCCAGGCTCTTCACTGGTACTGTATTCTATCCATATTCATTGGATATGAGCAATTGCACACTCTGATTGGCTACTGTACTACTAGGCTATTAGCTCATATACCATGAGTAGAGGAAAACAAAATCAGTTGGTGTTGAAAAAAAAATCATGTATGTGGCAAGAGTAAGAATAATTTAAGCTTGTTTAATGGTTTGATCTGGCCCAAGCAATGAGGACAAAACTGTGCTGCTTTGAAAATGTAAATTTAACAGCTTCATGAAAGTGCGCTGATGGTTACCATGAAAAACCCATGTCTCCTGCACTGCGTTCCTCCCCCGAGTCACGCACTCATTCGGTTTTGTGTTCTTGGTCTCAGAGCCGTGCTCACAAAAGAGACACAGAAGACAGAATCAACATTTAACATAATTAACAATGCACTTTTTACGGAGACGTTTTAATGTTATTCTTTATTTTTTTATCCAGTTGACTATTTAGCCTACAAATGTATTTTCAGCTCTTAAAAATGACCGAGGTCCGGACCTCGGTGGCCTCATAGCTGGCTACGGCCATGGTGACATTTGAGTGTGAAATTAAACTAGTCTTCCATACCATTTCAGAAACAAAAACTGTACTAAAGTGTTTAGTGAAATTTTGCATGACAGAGAATTTGTTTGGTGAGTGTATTTGAATAGTGTGGTAGTGTCTTAGTGCTATTTTGAATTTATGTTTGAAAGTTTTAAGTGAAAGTTTACAAGTGAATTATCTGGAAAGTGACTGATTTTGATAGAGTTTTGAGGTTTTAAGTGAAAGATTACTAGTGAGTGTATTTTGGTAGTACTAAAATTTTGCATTCAAGTGAATTTCTTTGTGGAGTATATTTTGATAGTATGGTAGTATTTATAGTGCCATTTTTAAATTTTGTTTGAAAACTTTCAGTCAAAGTTTGCAAATGAGCAAATTCCTTTGATGCATTCCGATAGGATTTGGATAGGATTTCTCGTGCTTTTTAAAAATTCTGTTGGAAAGTGTTTAGTGAGAGAGATGCATTTTAGTAGTACTAAGACAGTGCAGTATTTGAGTTGTTACTATTTTGGTTAAATCTTATTAAAATTTAATTTATATATGATTATATTTCTCTGTATTTTTACATGAGCTTACAGAAGGAAAACACATTTGATGCAATCCAATAATACTTTCATTCACTGTGACTATTTATTTAAAGGCCTGGTCCCACTGGCCGATGGACACAAAACGTATGCAAAAAGGACACAGCGGACGAGCAAAATTTTGGGGGTGGCTCTATCCGTTTTCATCCGCTCCAGAAATGGACAAAATTGGCGAAAATTTGCGAAAACAGAACGGAAAAGAACGGACGTGGGTAGTATATAGCGGGGATGTTAAACGCATGTTCATAGGAAGCCTAGCAGATGAAAGCGGATGGAAGTGGATGACAGCTCCGAAGGGGTTACCGGTGATAACTGAGAAGCGGACGCATAGCAGAAAGAGTGGATGCATAGCGGATGAAGGGGATGCATCACGTACGCCTAACGGAAACAAAGGGGATGTTGCGCGGATGTATATCGGATGCAGACCGTTCACTGCGCATGCGGGGGGTATGAATTGCGTCTGCTCCGTGGATATAAAGGGATGCAGCACGCACGCCGTCAGCATAAAGCGGAAAGACGTGCTGGCGGCTACATCGATACATCTACTACATCTCGTTTTAGAAGAAGACTACATTGATACATCTCTACTACATCTTGTATCAACACCATGGTGCGTCAGTCAGGCAAGAAAAGGAAGTCCGTGCCTTCTCGTTCAAACCCTGAACTAGGTGTCCTTCTACATACTCTAGACATACTCCAGACATGCTAAATATACGAGATACATCCCAGATATAAACGCTTTGTCTGTTTTGAATACTTTATATACGAGATGCATACGCTTACATCCTTTCTATTTCCGTGCTACTAACGATGAATAGACGTTTCATGTACCTTATCTTTCCTCCCTCTTTCCGTTTTCAGCTGCAGTGGATGTGAGTTGCGAGGATGCCCAGAGGATGCAGAGAGGATACAGCAGACGTTTAATGGATGATAACGGACATAGAACGTTTGTTGCTCGTATATGTCGCGGATTTACATCGTACACGGCGGAAAGTTCATCCGTTCTAAAAGTTTTGTGCAGCTCAAAACTTTTTGCGCGGATGAAATCACAGTGGACGGATGCTCGATGGATAGAGCGTATGAAGCACGTATGCAATGAGTACACAACGGATGCATAGCGTTTTCCAACGGATGGCAAAGATTTTTTTACGTTTTACATCCTCTTTGCATCCATAAGTGCAGTGGGACCGGGCCTTTAAGAAATGATAAACATTCTTCTAAAGCATCACTTGTGTTATTTTCTGTGTATGTATACAATATTCAGGCATGAGATTTTTCAGCTCAAAATCTGATTTAAGACTTCCCTTTCATTGTTATTATATTAAAATCCAAGACAAGAGTACTATTAAAGATTTTTCACTCTGAGCTCTCTCATGCCTGATGCATGAATCCCATAACCTAGAGTAATTGATAGAACAATATGAACAATTCAAAAACTCTTTAATTGTATACATTTCAAATGGTTTGCAATTAATTGGGATCCACTGTTTTTATCATTTCAACCACACATCATATCCTCGTCCAATTGAAAATGTTGTTCACGCACTTTTCTCCCCCATGAGAATTTTGAAAAGTTGGCAAGTATGGGATCACTGTCTACAGTTCAGATCACCATAGATTAAGAGGCCGCTATCCAAGAAATAACCCCCTGCTCCAAAATTGACACCGTCAAGTTTAACTAAAGTTTGAAGCTGACCACATGGACAAAGAAAAAGCCTTCTGGAGGATAGCTGTATGGTCAGATGAGACAAAGATTGAGTTGTTTGGCCACAGTGACCACCATGTATAGAGGGACACTGTACCAGCTGGTGGTGGTAGGATCATCATGCTCTGGGGCTGTTTCGCTGCCAGTGGAACTGGCACAAAGTAGATGGAATAATGAAGGAGGACTACCTCAGAATTCTTCAGCATAAACCATCAGAAACTTGAACATGACTTGGGACTTACAACAGAACAATGAACCCAAACACACATCAGAGCTGGTTGTAGAGGATAAAGCAGGCTAACTGTCAGAATGCAGGCACTTATGGATGTATGTGCAGAAGAGAGTGGGATGCAAACAGTCAACAAAGCCAAGACGAGAGACTGAAATCAAGGTCGGTAAACTAGCGTGGGTCAGGCGATTGGTGAACAATGTAATAGAGGAAAGACAAAGAGTGAAAACATGAGGATAAACAAAAGTCAGAAATACTGTACAAAAGGCAATCAGAAATATACAAGGCTTGGTATGAATTGAGGGAGCAGAACAATACTTTGCACTGGAGTAATGTGAATGAGTGACTTAAATAGGGAGAGAGGTAATTAGGAAGATACATGATAGCTGTGATTAGTAATCGGGAGACAGAGGGCACTGTGATTCTTGGAGCTTGTAGTTCAGGGTGTCCATGTTTGTAGTCAAAGCATTCTTAGCAGGTTTACTGACAGAACCTCCCCAAGGAGCTCCCTCTGGGAGCTACACTCTTTCTGGGATGCCCTCTACCTCTGGATGCTGGTTTGTCAGGATGTAGGGCATGGAACTCCTGCTTGAGGAGTGGGTCTAGAGTGTCCTTAGTGAGAACCCAGCTTTGTTCCTCGGTTCCATAACCTTCCCAATCTACCACGCACTCAACTTGCCCTCTTCTTCTTCTAGAGTTGAGGGTCTTATTTACCTGGTAGATGGGTTCACCCTCTATGTCAAGAGCTGGGTGCTCCTGGACAGGTGCATTCTCAGCAAGGGGGCCTGGAATGGCAGGTTTCAGTTTAGAGATGTGGAATGTAGGGGATAACCTGCTGCAAGGGGGGAGTTCTAGACAGTACGAGACTTTGTTGATGTGACAAAGTACCTTGAATGGTCCGATATATCATGGCTGAAGTTTTTTTTTTACAGGTATTGGGTTCTCTTAGGTTTCTTGTGGCTATCCATACTCTGTCACCTGGGGAAAAATCTAGATTGTTTGCTCTATGTTTGTCAGCATATTCTTTATACTCTGCATTGATTGTTTCGAGCCGATGATGTACCTCCTCCCATATCGTCTAGCTGCATGAAAACCACTCATCTACGGCTTGTACTTGGCTTGGCGTGTCATCCCAAGGGAACAGGGGTGGTTGGTAGCAGAGGATGCACTGAAATGGTGTTAGTTGAGTTGTAGAGTGTCGAAGAGAGTTCAGTGCATACTTGACCCATGGAAGGAAGTGTGCCTACTCCCCCTGGTTACGCATACAGAAGGGATACCACTGGGATGCTATGGGGATACCAGGTAATGGAATAAGCTTAAGAGCTTTGGAAAAGCAGTCGATGGTTACCATTATGGTGGTATTGCCTTGTGAGGAAGGGAGGTCAGTGATGAAATCAATAGTGATGTGGGACCAGGGTCTTTGAGGCACAGGGAGAGGGCAAAGCTTACCCGCTGGAAGGGTTCTAGGAACCTTAGCTTGGGCACAGACAAAGCATGAGGCGATGTACTGATTAATTTCAGTAAGCATGTTTTCCCACCAGTACTTGTTTCTCAACATATGAGTTTGCTGACTGCCAGGGTGTCCCATAGCAGGGGAAGCATGAGCCCAAGTGATGAGTCTGCCTCTAAAATGTTTCAGCACATATAGTAGACCAGGTGGAAGATTCCTGGGGAGAGTCTGAGGTTGGGAGTTCCTTATTTCTTTGTCTAGGTCCCAGGTGATGGACTGTAGGAAGCATTGGGGTGGGAGAATGGGATGGGTGACAGAATCTTGGTGTGACGGAGCAAAGACTTGAGATAGGGCATCAGCTTTGGTGTTCTTGGAGCCTGGATGGAATGAAATGTTGAAGTCAAAGCATGTGAAGAAGAGAGCCCATCTGGCCTGACGAGGGTTTAACCTCTTAGCTTTCCGGAGATATTCCAAGTTCTTGTGGTCCATGAGGATGACAAAAAGGTGTGTGACTCCCTCTAACCAGTGTCACCACTCCTCAAGGGCTAGCTTTATGGTGAGCAGTTCTCTGTTCCCCATGTCGTAGTTTCTTTCAGCAGAAGAGAGAGTTTCCTTGAAAAGAAAGCTACTGGAAGGAGTTTCTATTTCTCCCCAAAACATTGTGACAGTACTGCCCCTACTCCCATATCAGAAGCATCTGCCTCTAGGGTGAAAGGTTTTGATGGGTCAGGATGCTGTAATACTGGAGCGGAGGTGAAGGCATGTTTCAGACGGTTAAAGGCTTCTTCTGCCGCGGGGTTCCACTTGAGGCACTTGGGCCCCTTCTTTAATACAGCTGTCAAGGGAGTGGCGATCATGCTGAAACCCCTAATAAAATGGTGATAGAAGTTCGCAAAGCCCAAGAAACGTTGAAGGTCCTTAATGGATGTGGGTGTGGGCCAAGAAGTGATCGCAGAGACCTTGGATGAGTCCATGCTAACCCCACTGATAATGTATCCTAAGAAGGAGATATGTTTCTGATGGAACTCACACTTATCTGCTTTGACATGGAGGTGGTTCTGAAGCAGGCATTGGAGAACCGGCCTTACGTGATCCTTGTGACTTCCTTCATCTGGGGAGTGGATGAGAATGTCATCGATGTAGGCGATGGTATACTTGCCTAGCATGTCCCGTAGCACATCATTAATCAGACATTGGAACACACTAGGCGCTGAAGAAAGGCCATACGGCATTACCCAGTACTCAAAATGGCTGGCGGTAGTGCTGAAGGTGGTTTTCCACTCGTCGCCCTTTTTAATCCTGATTAAGTTGTAGGCACTGCGTAAGTCAAGTTTAGAGAAGATCTTAGCTGATCTGAGTTGCTTCAGGGCTGCAGGAACAAGAGGAAGTGGATATGGGTACTTGACTGACACCTGATTAAGTCCCCTATAATCAATACATGGTCTAAGACCACCACCTTGTTTCTCCATGAAGAAGAAGCCCGCAGAGGCTGGAGATTTGGAAGGATGGCTGTAACCCTGCTTGAGGGCTTCTTGAAGGTATTCTTCCATAGCTGCGTGCTCTTTTTGGGAGAGGGGGTACATATGCCCCCGGGGTGGTGACGTGCCCAACAGTAGATCTATCGCACAGTCATAGGGCCAATAAGGTGGCAGCCCACTAGCCTTTCCCTTGCTGAATACCTCCTTGAGGTCCAAATAACACTCAATGACATTGTCTAGAGAGTCTGGCTGCGGGCTGTCCACAGAGGTGGACAAGATGTTGACTTGTGGACGAGAGATGCAACTTTGAAAGCAGGCAGGTGACCATTGGAGAATTTCCTTTTTCGGCCACGAAATCAAGGGGTCATGAAGTTGGAGCCAAGGATAGCCAAGAATGATGTTGTGACTTACAGTAGTGGTGACGTAAAGTGAGATGAACTCTGAGTGCAGTGCACCTGCTTGAATGTGAATGGGGGGGTTGTACACATGGTGACAAAACCCTCTCCTATAGGTCCTCCGTTGATGGTTTGAATGCTGAGTGCACTTTGAAGAGAGGTTGTTGGAAGGTCAAACCTCTGAGCGACTGAGCTGCTGATAAAGTTGCCTTCTGCCCCTGAATCGATAAAAGCAGAAAGGATGTGTGTGGAATTTTCCAACTTTAAAAACACTGGAACCTTGAATGATTTGGAACTGAATTTTCTTACTGGACTCACATTGCGTGCTGGAGCATGGACGGAACAATAGTTGAGCTGGTGTTCGGAACTCCCGCAGTAAACACAAACCCTCCTTCTTCCTCCTTAGACGCTCAGTGCATGTTAATCGGGTGCATGACACTTCCATGGATGCACTGTCCTCAGAAGTTAGGACCAGTTTAACACTCTCCTGAATGGACGGTTGGTGAGCCAACAGATGATCTAGACCAGGGCTTTTCAAAGTGTGGGGCGCGCCCCCCCAGGGGGCGCCAGAGTTCTTCAGGGGGGGCGCAACGTGAGAGACAAAATGGATCGATTTTTAGTACCTAAAGCTACAGGGAGTGAGGAGACGGCCAAGCAAAAAAACAGAGCCTCCAGGATGTTGCGATTTGCAACTTCAGCGCAAATTCAACCAATCCCCACGAATTCAGGGCGGTGTTGCAATTATATCCAATCACCGCAACTTTCCCGCAAATTTGACCAATCGTTGGCGTCGTCTTGAGGTGACATCGACAAACTACCTTCCGCCTTACTTCTGGATGTCTATGTTCAAGAGAAGCAGCATGCGCGCAGTGTTGCCAGATTGGCGGTTTCAAGTGCATTTTGGCGGGTTATGAATATATTTTGGACTGGAAAACGTCAGCAGTATCTGGCAACATTGCATGATGTGCGAGTCAGTGTTTATGTAGGCTTAAATTCTGTTACTGAAAGTGTGTTATGTTTACAGTGAAGGACTGTGTGCACTTTTTTTTTTAACTTAATACAAGAAATTAATGGATGCCAACATTTTTGCCAAAATGGTATTTTATTTTCCATTGTTTAGGCAGCTTCAGCATCATACTGTGAGATTCTGTTCAAATTGTTTTTTTTCTTCTATGAAGCCTGAGCCATTTATTTTATTAGTTTATAATTATTGTTTAATTTAGTATTCAGGAGAGACTGCCTGCACATGGTACTAGTATTAATAGTTTTTTTTTCTTACATGAAAGCTGAGGCATTTATATTATATTTTAAGGTAACTTCATGTTGTGCTGTGAGGTTCTATGCACTTTAATTTTTGAACCAACAGGTGCATTTGGATAAGTAAAGCCTATTTTTCTGCATTTTTGCAGTCCTGGTAATCTTTTATATTGGTAAAGTTGTTTATAGGACCATTTCTCAGTGTCTTTGTTTTTTTAATCAATAGTTTTTCAGTAATAACTTAATATTTAACATATCACTCAATTTTAATCACAAAAAGAGAAAATTGCAACAATTTCTCTCAACTTTCACTTCCTCCCGCAATGTAATCGCAACAAAAACCTAAACACCGCAACTTTCATCGCAATTTTTTTTGAAACCCCCGCAACATCAGACATTTTAGCTCGCAACAATCACAAAAAAGGCCCGTGGAATCCTGGGGGACTGGAAAAAGAAGGAAGTATGACCACGATTATTTAAAGTTTGGATTTTCATGGACTGGATCTGAAGATGCTCCACTACCACAGTGTGTTGTCTGCCAAGAGGTGCTAGCTAACGATGCTATGAGATGTTTAAAATGTGTAAAACAAGATGTTTTAAAAAGCACAGATGTTTAAAATGTGAAAAAGAAAAAAATAATGTGTACAACAACCATTTTTTTAAAAAATACGAATGGAACATTAAGTATAGCAACAACAAAAATTGTAAGGGGGGCGCTGTTGTTTATTTGCTCTCCGAGGGGGGGCTGACTCTCCCACACTTTGAAAACCCCTGATCTAGACGAATGGCTAGGTCGATGAGAGAGTCCAGAGTGCATTGTTCATCTCTGCAGGTGAGCTTGCTTAGAATCTCGGGGCGCAGACCTTGGTGAAAAACTGCCTTAAGAGCAGGATCATTCCACCCACTAGCTGCTGCTAGTGTTCTGAAATCTAGGGCGTACTCAACCACGCTTCTGGAGCCTTGTGAAATGATGAGTAAACTTTCACCTACTTCAATTCCTTCTGGTTCATGATTGAACACTCTTGAACTGAGAGAGGAAATGCCCATAGGACTTAGTCTGTTCACTGCTCTGGTTCCAAACTGCACTGGCCCATCGGAGTGCTTTGCCAGTGAGGAAAGAAAGGAACTTAGCGATCTTGTGTTCTTCAGACAGGTTAGGCATACTAGCGAAATACATGGAACATTTGAAGTAAGAAACCTTTTGCAAGCGAGCGTGTCTCCAGCGAACCTCTCTGGAACAGTAGGTTGCAGCGCCAAGCTTGTGGAAGACTCGGGACATGTTAGGAGGGCCTGCGACATCACAGTAGCTAGTTGCACCATACAAGTGTTGAGGTCTGCTAGCATCTGTTGATGTACTCCCAGTAGTCACCCTTGGACGTTAAGAGCTGTCTGCTTCGCCTCTTCCGCTACATCCATAGTGGTGAAGTATCCTGTCAGAATGCAGGCACTTACGGATGTATGTGCAGAAAAGAGCAGGATGCAAACAGTCAACAAAGCCAAGAAGAGAGACTGAAACCAAGGTCAGTAAACTAGCATGGGTCAGGCAATCGGCGAACAATGTAATAGAGGAAAGACAAAGAGTGAAAACATGAGAGGATAAGCAAAAGTCAGAAATACAAAAAGCAATCAGAAAGATACAAGGCTTGGTATGAACTGAGGGATCAGAACGATACTTTGCACTGGAGTAGTGTGAGTGAATGGCTTAAATAGGGAGAGAGGTAATTAGGAAGATACATGACAGCTATGATTAGTAATCGGGAGACAGAGGACACTGTGAGTCTTGGGGCTTGTAGTTCAGGGTGTCCATGTTTGTAGTCAAAGCGGTCTCAGCAGGTTTACTGACACTAACATTATGCTTAAAGCAAGTCCTGACTTCAACCCTATTGAAAATATATGGACCGTGCTTATAAGTCGAGTCCATGCCAAGAAAAAAAAACTAATTTAATTGAACTCTACCAATTCTACCATGAAGAGTCATGAAATATCCAACCAAAATTCTGCCAGAAGCTTCTTATCTCGTTATCTCTAGCCGCTTTATCCTGTTCTACAGGGTCACAGGCAAGCTGGAACCTATCCCAGCTGACTACGGGCGAAAGGCGGGGTACACCCTGGACAAGTCGCCAGGTCATCACAGGGCTGACACATAGACACAAGCAACCATTCACACTCACACCTACGGTCAATTTAGAGTCACCAGTTAACCTAACCTGCATGTCTTTGGACTGTGGGGGAAACCGGAGCACCCGGAGGAAACCCACGCGGACACGGGGAGAACATGCAAACTCCGCACAGAAAGGCCCTCGCCGGCCACAGGGCTCAAACCCGCACCTTCTTGCTGTGAGGCGACAGTGCTAACCACTACACCACCGTGCCACCTGCCAGAAGCTTGGTTGTGGTAAACAAAAATGTTTGGTCAAGGTGAATCTTGCAAAGAGACAGTTTACCCAAATATTAGGTGTGCTGTATGTATATTTTTGACCCTGTATGTTTAATTTTGACCCTGTGTTGATTTCAGAAAACCCAAAGAAAATTAAAACTTGTGCACCAAATTCGAGTGTTTTTTTTTTTTTAATTAAAGATGTATGCTGTGCATTCTGCCACAGAAAAAGAACAGTTCAAAGAAATTACTGAAAGCCCACATATTGCCATGACATTCATATCCAAGATGACATTCATGTCACTGTATGTAAACTTCTGACCACAACTGTATAGACATTTCAGGATCTGTACTGGAAGGACAAAAATTATTCTTCCAAAATATCTTCTCTCAGTGGGTGTTATAACAATGGTCAAGGTCAAAGTCCTTCCCATGCCAGGACCTGGTCTTCCCAGGCAGTCTCCCATCCCAGTACTAACTAGGTCCTTAAGGTGCATTGGGCGGTGCCAATCTCTGTTTATATAGTCCTCGGCCTCTCACATAGCTAGGGTTACAGTGGAGAACTAAGTCCTCCAGTGACTGCGAGAGTTTGACTCCCGACTCACATCTGTATTGCAGTGTGCCTCACCAGATGGCAATCAGTACCATTTTTACAATGGTCTTTGGTATGACCCGACCATGCGTAGAACTCATGATCTCCTGGTCAAGAGGTGGACATGCTAACCACTAGGCCAACTTGCAGTTATGACGATGATGGTGGAGAATATTGTCTAACGTGGGTCTAAATTCTCCCAATGATTTTCAAATAGGTTGAGATCTGGTGACTGCAAAGGCTATAGAGTGTGAAATAAAAAAATATATAATTTTCATGCTCATCAAACCATTCAATGACCCTTCATAACCCAGAAGAGACTAGTATCAACAGGATAGAAATGTTTCATCATTGCACAATGGTGATCAATCAGAATAACTTTGTATTGATTTGTACTTTTCACTCTAAGAGGAAGTTGGACCCTTACCATGCCAGCAGAATACGCAACACTGGAATTACCATAACATGCCAGATACCTTGAAAGTAAAGCCTGCTATGTCATTGGGTAAATCCCAAACGGTATACTAGTGCCTTCTAGTTCACTTAAGAGCGAAATGATTTCATTTCAACTTGTTCAGTATTATTCAGTATTAAATATTCCCCATCTTGTGCCTATTAACTCCTCCTTTCACAGATAGAGTTATGTAATGAAAAAACAACAGATGCTCTTGGCCAGGATACAGATAGCCATGGGTTTGGATGCTGTACACTTGTCTGGAAGCATCTGCACCCTTTATGTGTGTAACCCACTTATAGTAGATACACTGAATGACTAGGTTCAGAAAGAGCTCAACAGCTGAACAATGAACAACACCAACCACGAAGTAAATTGCAAAAGTAAACTCTTTTAGTGAGTACTGTATAACAAAAGTTTACAACATTTATATAAACAATGATATGAAAAATAACAAAGGAAATAAAATGGCGCCTTTAAAATAATGAGTCTTTTTTTTCCTTAGTACCGGTACTGTGTTGTTTGTGTTCCTTCCAAATGTTCCTCTAATAGGGTGATTAGAGTCACGTGCTAACTCTTTTGGGTGTGTAGCAATCCTGCCAACCGGGTTGGCCCTACCACCATTTGGAGTTAGTGACGAAGAATCAATCCAGCTTCTTTAGGATCTTTGGGAGACTCACCATCTATGAATCACAGAATGATCCCGAATCACTCCATCCAGGGCTCTGGATCCTCTCCAACAGACTGGATGTTCCTATGGAGACTAGGGGTCTCCAAAAGATCTGACCGATGCGTTTGGTTCCAGTGCTGAGCGCCGTCAGGGACTCTCAGCTCTTACAAGATGAAAGACGGTTCATGTGTGTAACCGCTTGAGCACAGTGCTAACGCTTCTGCTCAGCGGATTGCTGCCTTCTCGCTGTTGCGGCCGGAGTCAAAAGGAAGTGGAAAAGTACTGCGTACGAACTAGCCTCCTACACAATAGGCTGAACGTGCACGCTAATTGGTTGCTAACAGGCTACCTGCCTTTCGTCTGGTTAGATGCGGTGAACCTGAGTGCTGCCTTCGAGTGCAGTCGGAACACGTTGCTTTCAAGTGCAACACATTAAAGATATTTGAACACATGAAACAACTAATAAAACAACAATTTCCTTTTCAGGTTAAGCTTATGGTTTAGTTAACCAGGTTTTACATCTGGGTTACATGTGTAAGGGGTTTTCCTTAACTTGTCACTTACATTATCTCTATATACACATGTATATGTTCTACATTAACAATTCAACTTACCTGCCATGGACAGTGTCCTCGAGGACATTCTGTCCCTCCTACTATTCGAGCCCTTTGGTCATGCTCTACATTTTTCCTGGTGATGTTGGCATTGAGAAGTGGCACTTTACCACAAGGAAATGTCTCTGAAGGAAAGCAATAAAATAAAATAAAATTAAATCAGGGTCAAAAAAGCTGTAGAGTGAAATGCTCAGGTTAATCAAAATGGAAAGATCTTCATAATTTGCACATTTTTAGTATTTATACCATGTGTCAGACAGCTTTGCCTGTCCGTCCCAAGGAAGTACCCGTCGGCACAGGAACAGTTACGTCTCTCTGGTCCCTCCTCACAAAAATGTTCACATTCTCCATTATTACTGAAGCAAGAGTCAGGAGTAGTATTTTGAACCACTAGAGGAAAGTTTAATATTTTTTTTTAAAGAAAGTGCAAGAGATTAATGGGTAATAAAGGCTTTCTAAGCTCAAACCTCATTGATTTAATCTCAAATGCATTCCCATAAATTAAAACGGATACAGCCTTTTGAACAATAAAAATTACACTTGAAATCTTACTGTAGAAGAATATTGTGAAAAACAGGTTCGTGTGAAATATATGGCCTAACTCTTCTTCACAATTATTTGTTGCACAGCAGGCTGGCAAATCTATTTTTGTCATTGTTTTAAAAATAATAATACATATTAAAGCTTGGTAAGTTGATGATTGTACCATGTTCGCAGTTACGCCCATGAAAACCTGCCAGACACAGGCATGAATAGGATTCTTTTTTCTGTGTGCAGGTACCATTGTTCTTGCATGGGTTTGACTGACAGAAGTTTTTTACTGAAAAATAACAAACCAAACAAATGAACTCAAAATCAAATTACAGAATAGACTAATTTTAAAGTAATGTAATTCTTGTGATTGAACATCTTACCATTGTAGTTGCTCCAGAATTCATTCTGTGGTGACAGGAAGTAATTATTGAACAAATTATAAATACCAGCTGCATGTGTATTTACCATGAATGTTCAGAATGTACAGTACGATTACAGTGTCACAGTAACATTTGGTTCAAAAGACAGTGGACATAAAATATGATAATGGATTTTTTTAAACGTTTTTATTATCTCATCTCATTATCTCTAGCCACTTTATACTGTTCTACAGGGTCGCAGGCAAGCTGGAGCCTATCCCAGCTGACTACGGGCGAAAGGCGGGGTACACCCTGGACAAGTCGCCAGGTCATCACAGGGCTGACACATAGACACAGACAACCATTCACACTCACATTCACACCTACGGTCAATTTAGAGTCACCAGTTAACCTAACCTGCATGTCTTTGGACTGTGGGGGAAACCGGAGCACCCGGAGGAAACCCACGCGGACACGGGGAGAACATGCAAACTCCACACAGAAAGGCCCTCGCCAGCCACGGGGCTCGAACCCGGACCTTCTTGCTGTGAGGCGACAGCGCCAACCACTACACCACCGTGCCGCCCCGTTTTTATTATATAAGATGTAAATAGCTCAGAATGACAAGAAATTTTGCTGGATTTCAAACGAAGTACTATAAGCCATTTGAAAAACTGCCACATCCTGCTAAGTCATTTCATGTATGTTTATAATACCGACCGTTACTTCTGTGTGTTCAAACACCTCTCTGGCCTCCTCGTAAGAACATTTCTCCTCGATGCACTCCCTCTCCAGATCACCCACCTTCAGCTCTTCAAACCAATTTGAGTTTGCCCGCTTTATACGAGTGAGGACTCCATGAGCCACCTTCCTCTTTATAAACACTACAACACAAAGAACCCATGTATATACAGTAAATGACCACAAGCACACTGACCTACATGCATTTATGAATACAAAGAAGGTCTCACTTAGATCTAGATACAAACCAGATACATTTTTCTAATCTGTATATACATAATTTTATCATTATCCATATTTTACCTGAAGCAGGGTGGCAACAACATAAGTTCATTACCAGAGGGAGCAGAAATAAGAGTCGCATTTTGGATAATGGCTGACGTCCTGTAGGACTTTCCATTCCCTACATTTGAAGAGTCCAAAGTCTGGAAACTGTCCACCTAAAAGCCTGCCTCCAATAGTAAAATGTTGAAGCTCAAGAGAAGGATTGATCAAGCTGACCACAATGTAAATACAAAAGTCCATTGTGTCTAATTGCAGCACTCATTTTATTAGTAGTTGTACATATAGAATGGTACAATAATTCATATTTTATATATATATGGAAATAAAACGTTTTATGTGATTCTAAGTATCAGTGCAATTTGTATTCAACTTTACAACATCAAATCGTTTGATGTGAAGTTTTAATATATTACTTTTTAGTGTAATATGTAACAGTTATTCCATGAAATCGAGTCATACATGAGCTGATGGCCAACAAGATTGAGTGGAATAACTGTTTTATTCCATCCACATTCACTTGATTTTGCATTTTTATTTTTATTTTTTGCAAATTCGATACATAAAAACTTCATACAAAACGTCTGACAAAATCATTTCCGCTTAGAATGTAAACAAACTGGTGAAATGACAGAAGTAATTTGTGAAAAATGCTATTATTATTATTATTATTATTTTTTTGAAAACTAAAAAAGATACGTTTTTACCATCAAATACTTTTATTCCAAATTTTGTTGCTTTTTTTGTTGTTGTATTTTTTGGGGGCTTTATTTCATCCTCGGTTGGTTCAGCAACACGTGCTGCCGTTTTGTTTTTCTCTACTCACGGTATATGAGCTGATAGCCTAGTAGTAGATTAGCCAATCAGAGTGTGCAATTGCTCATATCCAGTGACTGTGGATAGAATAATTTTGAATATCTTTCCTCAATTTATTCTGTAGCCATTGTGTTCATAATCCACTCCACAAATACTAATACTCGAGTGTAGACACCGTACAGGTTTGAGCGGGCACAGCCTATTCCCCAGCTCACTATGCCCGTCAAAAACCATGTGTTGTTGTAAAGGGTGACCAGTGGACCACCACTGTCCCCTTGACAGGCGTCACGTCCTCCTTTCTGAAAACCAGCACACAGCATGTTGTTGGTCAGATTCAGACCTGAGTGGGCTCGACACTTCTCAAGAGGCACCCGGGGCACTTCTAGCCGCTGGAGAATTTGTGGCTGAGCTCCATGCTGGGAAAGCCGGCCCCATCCGCTCACGACGGAGGTACGCACTGTCCCCAGTGTGCGAGCAAATGTGCCTTGTGCTGGAGGAAGGCAGATGGGCACAACGTAGGGGCCTAGTGATATGTTCCTGTCCAGATGTAAAAGTGCTATGTCAGCATCCTTGGATGTGTGGTTGTAGAGAGGATGGATTAATATCTTGGACACCCTTCTATTCTGTTCTGTGCCTTCATTTATAGAACGGATGTGTTCACCTGAAGGAAATAGGAAACCAGGAATGCCAAAGGGAAGTAAGAGCAAAGGCCAATGTGAGTCTCTGGTATATTGAGTTCAGGCTCAGGAAAGAAGACTAAATCTATGGAGGAATGGTTAATTTATTTTCTTGACATTTCTTACCTACTGTCACTACTAGATGGGATGGCTGTAAGTTCCAGACACAGTGAGCTGCTGTGAGAATCCACTTGTTGTTGAGAATAACTGCTCCACATATATATGCATGCCCAGACTTAAGTAATGCCTTACGTAAAATCATAAAAGAGCAAATAATGACAATACTCAAAGTATGTACTTCAAAGAACTCAAGATCTCATTCAAGAGAAGTATCGTGTTATAATTTATTCAAAATCAAACTGCTTTTTCTCTTCTTCTACCTGCCAAGGACACTGTCCTTTCGGGCACACTTGTCCTTTGACAATCCTTGGGCCTATAAGTGTCGCCACTGGTTTACCACAAGGAAAAGGTACTAAGGAAAAAAAATAATCTGGTTATTTTTAAAATGCCACTGAAGAACATTCAGATTTTCCATGTAGAATATTTTATCTGAGGGGACTTCTACATCATATCCCCATTTTGATATTGCTAAAACCTACCTTGGGGGACACAGCTTCTGTTGTCAGCCGCCAGGCTGTAGCCAGTAGCACAGTGACACTGATGGACAGAATCTTCAGTCTCTGTACAAAAGTGCTCACATCCTCCATTCTTATAGAGACAGCCATAAACAGTTTGCGGAAGTATTTCTGTCAGGACACCAATGGTACTGTTAAGAGTTTTGTTGTAAAGTACCTAGCCTTCAGTACAGATGTAATTGCTTGCATTACCTTTGTCGCAATTCCGTCCCTGGAATTTAGGTGGACATATACAGGCATAAATGTTGTCATGGCTGATACAAGTGGCCCCGTTTGCACATGGGTCAGGTTGACATTGGTCCACTACTGCAGAAATAACCACAGTAACAAAGACATTTCAAGTGAAACCAAACAGAAACGGGTAGATTTCATTTTATTTATTTTCTCCAACAGGTAATGTTACCTGTGTACGTCTTCCAGAACTTCTCCTGAAAAACAGAAAATTTTATTAAAAAAAAAAAAACAGCAAATGTATTTCTTAGTTTCACTGGTCTTAATGTGGCTATGCTACACATGACATGACATGACATGGTCTCTTAAACTCCTTAAATTGGTCTGGAAAGCTAACAGCTGCAATAACAAAGGCTGAGCTTGTCAAGCTTAGCAACATTTTTCAGCAGGGTTGCTTATATAAGCCTAGCCCACCAAGTGTTCAGGCAGAGAAAAAATCTCCTTGGCCTCTTCGTATGAGCATTTCTCCTCTATACACTCCCTCTCCAGATTTCCTAGTTTCAGCTCCTCCAGGAATGAGTTGGCGCGTCGATAGCGATGCAGAAGCATCTGGTTGGCTTCAGACCTACTCAGGAACACTGGTGCGGACAGGACATGGGGGGGAGAGACTTTGGTTCAGTTAATTGCTGGATGAAATACTTTCACCTTGAGGTTGATGAGGTTTAACAGAGGTTTTGTCCAGAAACGAGGCAAAAACCCATTCTACAAAAGTTTGCTTCAGTCTTATTTGTTGCATTTAACTGATTGGCTAATTGTGCTTTCAGAACGGGAAATCTTGGTGTTGGTTCAATGAGCATGAAAAACATTTTAATTTATTTTAAACATCAAGAGACAAAAGTGTGATTAAGGCAAGGCACATATAAATGATCTGTATATGCATTTCACACCAGCAGCCTATATATGTAAGTAATTATTTTATTAAATATATTTGTCATAACGGGGCGGCACGGTGGTGTGGTGGTTAGCGCTGTCGCCTCACAGCAAGAAGGTCCGGGTTCGAGCCGTGTGGCCGGTGAGGGCCTTTCTGTGTGGAGTTTGCATGTTCTCCCCGTGTCCGCGTGGGTTTCCTCCGGGTGCTCCAGTTTTCCCCACAATCCAAAGACATGCAGGTTAGGTTAACTGGTGGCTCTAAATTGACCGTAGGTGTGAATGTGAGTGTGAATGGTTGTCTGTGTCTATGTGTCAGCCCTGTGATGACCTGGCGACTTGTCCAGGGTGTACCCCGCCTTTCGCCCGTAGTCAGCTGGGATAGGCTCCAGCTTGCCTGCGACCCTGTAGAAGGATAAAGCGGCTAGAGATAATGAGATGAGATGAGATGAGATATTTGTCATAACTTTTCTAGTATCTCTACATTTACTGGTTGTTTGTACAGTGGTGCTTGAAAGTTTGTGAACCCTTTAGAATTTTCTATATTTCTGCATAAATATGACCTAAAACATCATGAGATTTTCACACAAGTCCTAAAAGTAGATAAAGAGAACCCAGTTAAACAAATGAGATGAAAATATTATACTTGGTCATTTATTTATTGAGGAAAATGATCCAATATTATATATCTGTGAGTGGCAAAAGTATGTGAACCTCTAGGATTAGCAGTTAATTTGAAGGTGAAATTAGAGTCAGGTATTTTCAATCAATGGGATGACAATCAGGTGTGAGTGGGCGCCCTGTTTTATTTAAAGAACAGGGATCTATCAAAGTCTGATCTTCACAACACATGTTTGTGGAAGTGTATTATGGCACGAACAAAGGAGATTTCTGAGGACCTCAGAAAAAGCATTGTTGATGCTCATCAGGCTGGAAAAGGTTACAAAACCATCTCTAAAGAGTTTGGACTCCACCAATCCACAGTCAGACAGATTGTGTACAAATGGAGGAAATTCAAGACCATTGTTACCCCTCCTCATGAGTGGTTGACCAGCAAAGATCACTCCAAGAGCAAGGTGTGTAATAGTCTGCGAGGTCATGAAGGACCCCAGGGTAACTTCTAAGCAACTGAAGGCCTCTCTCACATTGGCTAATGTTAATATTCATGAGTCCACCATCAGGAGAACACTGAACAACAATGGTGTGCATGGAAGGGTTGCAAGGAGAAAGCCACTGCTCTCCAAAAAAACATTGCTGCTTGTCTGCAGTTTGCTAAAGATCACGTGGACAAGCCAGAAGGCTATTGGAAAAATGTTTTGTGGACGGATGAGACCAAAATAGAAATTTTTGATTTAAATGAGAAGCGTTATGTTTGGAGAACGGAAAACACTGCATTCCAGCATAAGAACCTTATCCCATCTGTGAAACATGGTGATTGGTAATACTATGGTTTGGGCCTGTTTTGTTGCATCTGGGCCAGGACAGCTTGCCATCATTGATGGAACAATGAATTCTGAATTATACCACCAAATTCTAAAGGAAAACGTCAGGACATCTGTCCATGAACTGAATCTCAAGAGAAGGTGGTTCATGCAGCAAGACAACAACCCTAAGCACACAAGTTGTTCTACCAAAGAATGGTTAAAGAAGAATAAAGTTAATGTTTTGGAATGGCCAAGTCAAAGTCCTGACCTTAATCCCATCAAAATGTTGTAGAAGGACCTGAAGCGAGCAGTTCATGTGAGGAACCCCACCAACATCCCAGAGTTGAAGCTGTTCTGTACGGAGGAATGGGCTAAAATTCCTCCAAGCCGGTGTGTAGGACTGATCAACAGTTACCGGAAATGTTTAGTTGCAGTTATTGCTGCACAACGGGGTCACACCAGATACCGAAAGCAAAAGTTCACATACTTTTGCCACTCACAGATATGTAATATTGGATGATTTTCCTCAATAAATAAACGACCAAGTATAATATTTTTGTCTCATTTGTTTAACTGGGTTCTCTTTATCTACTTTTAGGACTTGTGTGAAAATCTCATGATGTTTTAGGTCATATTTATACAGAAATATAGAAAATTCTAAAGGGTTCACAAACTTTCAAGCACCACTGTAATTGACAACAATGCACATTTAAAACATTTTTGAACATTTCTGACAATAAGTAAGCATTACTATAATAGATATAGATACAGCCCCCTCCAAAGGTATTGGAACAGCAAGACCGAGTATGCTTTTTTTCTTCTTTAGGCTATACACTGAAGACATTTGGGTTTGAGATTAATAATAATAATATGAGACAACAGATCAGAATTCCAGCTTTCATTTCCTGATATTTACATCTGTGTTAAACATCTTAGAACATGTCATCTTTTGTTAGAACCCATACATTTTCAAGTGTTCAGACATATTGGAACATGTGACAGGTATCACAATCAATCTTTTGAAGAAGACTTCGAGAACAGAAATATAAAGGCCATGCCACAAGATGCAAACCACTTATTAGCATGAAGAATTGGAAGACCAGATTGGAATTAGTAAAGAAATGAGTCAGAGATGAGTCACAAAGGTTGCTGAACCAAGATTACCCTCTACTAAAGTGATGGAAAGGCCAAAGTGTGAAGAAAGAAAGGATCTACTCATGATCCATGACTTGGGGAAGCCATGGCCTAATGATTAGAGAAGCAGCTTTGGGACCAAAAGGTTGCTAGATCAATTCCCTGGACTGGCAGGAATGGCTAAAGTGGTGCTTGAGCAAGGCACCTAACCCCCAGGCTGCTCTGGGTTCGTTGTATGTTGCTCTGGATAAGTGCATCAGCTAAATGGTGTAAATGTAATCCAAAACATACAAGTTCAAGCATGGTGAGGGTAGTGTCTTGCATGGCTACTATTGGTATGGTCTCACTAATATTTATCAATAATAGAACTCATGATGGTATCAGCAGAATGAATTCATAGATCTACAGAAACATTCTGTCTACCAATTTACAGAGAAATGCATCCAACCTAATTTGGAGGAACTTCATCATGCAGCAAGACACTGCCAGCACAACTAAGGACTTCATCAGGGGAAAAAGTGGAAGTTTCAGACTGGACCTTAACCCAACTGAGCAACATTTCACCTCCTGAAGACAAGAGTGAAGGGTGAAACCCCCCAAAACACACAAGAAGTGAAAGAAGCTGTGGTACAAGCCTGGAAAAGCATCACAAAGGAAGAATACAATGGATGCAGATACTGCAAGCAAGGAATATGGAACCAAATATTAAGTCTCATTTACTTCGTTACCATTCCAATACTTTTGCTCACCCCAAAATTTGCCTGGTCTGCCACCAAAGGTACAATGCAAGTTGTTTAAGACATCTAGATGTAAATATCAGGAAAGAAAAGCTGAAATTCTGATCCATCATCTCATATTCATCGTTTGACTTCAAACCCCAATGACTTCAATGTATACAAAAAACAAAAGAATTGGTCTTGTTGTTCCAATACTTTTAGAGAAGACTGTATATCAGTAAGAGATCAGAACAATAGCATTTTTAAGGAAGCACAGACCAAATATGATCTTAACTTGCGTACTCCTCCTACCTTTCTCCAGAGAAGTAACAACCTGACAAGTGACACCTTACCTGCTGGAACCCCAAAGCAGGCTTGGATACACAACAGTGAGATGAAGAGAAAGAGATTCATTCTACATGAACTCGACTCCATTTCAGGTCTAACAGTTTTGATCAAAGTCCAGCCTGTAAACTCGGTATGCAATGGGGTCCAAAAAACAAAAAAAGGATTTGACTTTAAGATGAAATGAAAAACCTTTTGACTCGGCAGTAGGTGGAGCCATTGAGAGCTGGTGTGAAACAATGGTATAACCCAACAGGCTGTGGTTCTTCACGCTGGTAAACCTGGATCACTTGGATTTAAGGTAGAGTTATAAGGATAACATGTAATACTGGTTGATACGTTAATAATATTTTCATATATTTAAATGTATGAAACATTAGTCATCATGCACTTGAGATTCAACCTTATTTTTTGAATGTACCCACATAATGTATTTAAATCAAGTTCCCAAGTCAGTGCCAGCTTGTACTTCATCGTTGGCTGTGAAAATTTGAAGGAAACTACATTTGCAAACTTTAATTGTCCTGTTTTATTTGACATCACACTTCTGTTGACTTCTCTCAAGCAACAGTCCAATGTTATGATGTACAGCAAAACACCATCTCATCTCATTATCTCTAGCCACTTTATCCTGTTCTACAGGGTCGCAGGCAAGCTGGAGCCTATCCCAGCTGACTACAGGCGAAAGGCGGGGTACACTCAGGACAAGTCGCCAGGTCATCACAGGGCTGACACATAGACACAGACAACCATTCACACTCACATTCACACCTACGGTCAATTTAGAGCCACCAGTTAACCTAACCTGCATGTCTTTGGATTGTGGGGGAAACCGGAGCACCCAGAGGAAACCCACGCGGACACGAGGAGAACATGCAAGCTCCGCACAGAAAGGCCCTCGCTGGCCACGGGGCTCGAACCTGGACCTTCTTGCTGTGAGGCGACAGCACTAACCACTACACCACCGTGCCGCCCAGTAAAACACCAATATTTAATTAATAAATACAGTATGGTTCAAAACTCTGGGCACTAATGCTAAAATGCTAATATTTTGCATTCTTTTCTATGTTCATACAACATTTTTGGTTACATATGTCAATAACTTAACTGAAAAGTAATTTTCATTCATTTGATTTTGAACTCATTTCAGAATTTATTTGGTATTTACATATATAGAGGATATTACATGGTTGCATGAAGCTATGAAGTGTATCTTCAAGTGGTGTTTATATTCACAAGAGAGCAAAGCGAACAAGTGAAAATGTTTTCAACACGAGAAGATAAACTTCATATCTTCACGCAACTGTGTAATGATCTTTATATTATGTAGATATTAAGTTCGCTATTTTGACAACACACATCTAGTCAGCGGGAAAACACTGGGAGTGATGTCATCTGAGTGAAATATGTTACTCAGATCCGCGATATATTTCGTATGAAAAATGTGTTTTTCAACATGAGAAGATAAACTTCATATATTCAAGCCAATGTGTAATTTTCTTTTTATTATATAGACACATTCACAAACAAAAATTACCCAAATTTATCAAAACAATTTTCGATTTCCTCGTGAGTGACATATAGAGATTTATGTCACGGTTTTGGTTTTCCATGTCCCAGATGGAGCTCGTATGAAAAATATGAGTGGTGTATTTCCCAGTAAAACACTCTGTCTATATAATATAATGTAATATTTGGTATCTTGTTCCCTTTTTGCTTTAATGCAGGCTTGTAGTACTCGAGTCCGACTCATACCCTAATTTTAAGGACTCATGACTTGACTTGGACTTGAGCACTGATGACTCGGACTCATACGTTAACTGCATTTGGACTCGTAAATTGGAGATGAAGACTCGAATTTTTTTCTTTATTTTTTTGTAACATGCCATAATAATTTGCCATAAGATATTTATACACTACCGTTCAAAAGTTTGGGGTCACCCAGACAATTTTGTGTTTTCCATGAAGTCACACTTTTATTTACCACCATAAGTTGTAAAATGAATAGAAAATACAGTCAAGACATTTTTCTGGCCATTGTGAGCATTTAATCGACCCCACAAATGTGATGCTCCAGAAACTCAATCTGCTCAAAGGAAGGTCAGTTTTATAGCTTCTCTAAAGAGCTCAACTGTTTTCAGCTGTGCTAACATGATTGTACAAGGGTTTTCTAATCCTCCATTAGCCTTCTGAGGCAATGAGCAAACACATTGTACCATTAGAACACTGGAGTGAGAGTTGCTGGAAATGGGCCTCTATACACCTATGGAGATATTGCACCAAAAACCACACATTTGCAGCTAGAATAGTCATTTACCACATTAGCAATGTATAGAGTGGATTTCTGATTAGTTTAAAGTGATCTTCATTGAAATGAACAGTGCTTTTCTTTCAAAAATAAGGAAATTTCAAAGTGACCCCAAACTTTTGAACGGTAGTGTATCTACATTAATTTTTGTACTAATTTCGTGCAAGAGTGTCACACCTGCGCGCCTTGGTGCGTGCATCAGATAGACTCTTGGGGCCTCTCCGGACAGCATGCACACTGTAAACAGTTTCACATAAAGGCAGCAACAGCCACTCTCAAATGGTGCGGTTGGAGTCTTGCTCTTGGACTTGACTCAGATCAATAGTGGACTTGACTCGGCCTCAAATCGAAATTTTCTTTAATGACTTGGACTTGAACACTGGGGAATGGGCGGCACGGTGGTGTAGTGGTTAGCGCTGTCGCCTCACAGCAAGAAGGTCCTGGGTTCGAGCCCCGGGGCCGGCGAGGGCCTTTCTGTGTGGAGTTTGCATGTTCTCCCCGTGTCCGCGTGGGTTTCTTCCGGGTGCTCCGGTTTCCCCCACAGTCCAAAGACATGCAGGTTAGGTTAACTGGTGACTCTAAATTGAGCGTAGGTGTGAATGTGAGTGTGAATGGTTGTCTGTGTCTATGTGTCAGCCCTGTGATGACCTGGTGACTTGTCCAGGGTGTACCCCGCCTTTCGCCCGTAGTCAGCTGGGATAGGCTCCAGCTTGCCTGCGACCCTGTAGAAGGATAAAGGGGCTAGAGATAATGAGATGAGATGAGACTTGAACACTGGGGACTTTAAACTGGACTCGGACTCAAGGTTTAGTGACTCAACTACAACACTGCTTTAACGACAGCGTGCACTAGAGCTGGCAAGTTTATATAAAATATGACGATCCAATATTGTTAGATCAACTTCATCAGCATGTCGTCTGAATCTATGCTTCAATGGGAAGGATAAGGCGGAAGGCAAATGTCACCTTTTGTCTCAATAATCATATATTTGCTTACATTAAAAAAGTGATTTAAAAATAGTGCAGACTCATGAATATCAATAATTTCCTTTCTTTGTTTTAACCTTCCAGTTTTGGCGGGAAAACAATCCAAGATTTTCAAAGTGGTCTCAGACTTTTGGACCCCACTGTACATTGCCATATGTTCAAAATATAGTACCAGTCAAAAGTTTGGACACCTGTATTCATTCATAAGGTTTTTCTGTATTCTGATTACAGCCCTGATTCCAAAAAAGTTGGGACAAAGTACAAATTGTAAATAAAAATGGAATGCAATAATTTAGAAATCTTAAAAACTGACATTGTATTCACAATAGAACATAAACAACAAATCAAATGTCGAAAGTGAGACATTTTGAAATTTCATGCCAAATATTGGCTCATTTGAAATTTCATGACAGCAACACATCTCAAAAAAGTTGGGACAGGGGCAATAAGAGTCTGGAAAAGTTAAAGGTACAAAAAAGGAACAGCTGGAGGACCAAATTGCAACTCATTAGGTCAATTGGCAATAGGTCATTAACATGACTGGGTATAAAAAGAGCATCTTGGAGTGGCAGCGGCTCTCAGAAGTAAAGATGAGAAGAGGATCACCAATCCCCCTAATTCTGCGCCGACAAATAGTGGAGCAATATCAGAAAGGAGTTCGACAGTGTAAAATTGCAAAGAGTTTGAACATATCATCATCTACAGTGCATAATATCATCAAAAGATTCAGAGAATCTGGAAGAATCTCTGTGCGTAAGGGTCAAGGCCGGAAAACCATACTGGGTGCCCGTGATCTTCGGGCCCTTAGACGGCACTGCATCACATACAGGCATGCTTCTGTATTGGAAATCACAAAATGGGCTCAGGAATATTTCCAGAGAACATTATCTGTGAACACAATTCACTGTGCCATCCGCCGCTGCCAGCTTAAACTCTATAGTTCAAAGAAGAAGCCGTATCTAAACACGATCCAGAAGCGCAGACGTCTTCTCTGGGCCAAGGCTCATTTAAAATGGACTGTGGCAAAGTGGAAAACTGTTCTGTGGTCAGACGAATCAAAATTTGAAGTTCTTTATGGAAATCAGGGACGCCGTGTCATTCGGACTAAAGAGGAGAAGGACGACCCAAGTTGTTATGAGCGCTCAGTTCAGAAGCCTGCATCTCTGATGGTATGGGGTTGCATTAGTACGTGTGGCATGGGCAGCTTACACATCTGGAAAGACACCATCAATGCTGAAAGGTATATCCAGGTTCTAGAGCAACATATGCTCCCATCCAGATGACGTCTCTTTCAGGGAAGACCTTGCATTTTCCAACATGACAATGCCAAACCACATACTGCATCAATTACAGCATCATGGCTGCGTAGAAGAAGGGTCCGGGTACTGAACTGGCCAGCCTGCAGTCCAGATCTTTCACCCATAGAAAACATTTGGCGCATCATAAAACGGAAGATACGACAAAAAAGACCTAAGCTGGGGGTGTCGTGGCTCAGGTGGATAAGGCGCCGTACCATAAATCCGGGGACCTGGGTTCGATTCCGACCCGAGGTCATTTCCCGATCCCTCCCCGTCTTTCTCTCTCACTCATTTCCTGTCTCTACACTGTCCTATCCAATAAAGGTGAAAAAAGCCCAAAATAATCTTTAAAAAAAAAGGCCTAAGACAGTTGAACAACTAGAATCCTACATTAGACAAGAATGGGTTAACATTCCTATCCCTAAACTTGAGCAACTTGTCTCCTCAGTCCCCAGACGTTTACAGACTGTTGTAAAGAGAAAAGGGGATGTCTCACAGTGGGAAACATGGCCTCGTCCCAACTTTTTTGAGATGTGTTGTTGTCATGAAATTTAAAATCACCTAATTTTTCTCTTTAAATGATACATTTTCTCAGTTTAAATATTTGATATGTCATCTATGTTCTATTCTGAATAAAATATGGAATTTTTAAACTTCCACATCATTGCATTCCGTTTTTATTTACAATTTGTACTTTGTCCCAACTTTTTTGGAATCGGGGTTGTATTTTTTACATTATAGAACAATACTGAAGGCATCAAAACTATAAAATAACATCTGGAACATGTATAGAATTATGTGGTAAAGAAAAAAAGTGTTTAAAAAAATTTAATATGTTTCATACTTACTTCTTCAAAGTAGCCAGCATTTACCTTGATAGTGCTTTGCACACTTGGCATTATCTTTACCAGCTTCATGAGGTCGTCACCTGGAATGCTTTACAGTTAACAGCGGTGCCTTGTCACAAGTTAATTAGCGGACAAGTTTCTTTCCTTCTTAATGCAGATGAGCTCAAACATTAAATAATAAATAATAATAAAAGTACAAGGGTACTTCAAAAAGTTCTCGGCCTCACCTGGAAACAAGGGGCGTAACTCCCATTTTGGGGCATAACTGTATCCAATAAAGCCTTATATCATGGTCCACAAAAACTCAAAACAAAGAAACAATCAAAGAAAAAAAGCAGAGGAAAATTTCGAACTGGTGTGTTGTTGCTCCAGGACAATGCACCCATCCACACAGAACAAGTGGCAGTGGCAGAAACAGCCAAATGTGGCTTTGAACTGTTACCCCATACACCATATTCACCTGACCTGACACCGTCTGACTTCTGTTTCCCAAACTGAAATCCCATTTGCATGGTTGCCATTTTCAGAGTGATAATGAACTCATCCATGCTGTTGAGGAGGATCTTGAGGCTCAAGATTTGAACTTGTTCCATGAAGGGATTGTGAAGCTTGAACATCGGTGGACCAAGTGCATTGAAGTTAAAGGAGACTATGTAGAAAAATAATGCAAGAATAATCTTTCTCCTGTGACATTTTCTGGGTGAGGCCGAGAACTTTTTGAAGTATCCTTGTACAGTAAATAGCCCTATTCCACAACTGTAGTAATCCATATTATGTCAAGAACCGCTCAACTAAGGAAAGAGAAACAACATCCATCATTACTTTAAAACATGACGTGTCTTTTAATTAATAAAAATAAAGAAACCTCATTGAATTAGAAAGTGTGTCCAAACTTTTAACTGGTACTGTATATGTTCTTATATCTATTGTAATGTGTTGAATATTTATGCTCCTTCAGTCAGCAGAAATGTGACTCAATTAAAATATGCACTGCAGTATACAGTGCTCAGCATAAATGAGTGCACCCCCTTTGAAAAGTAACATTTTAAACAATATCTCAATGAACACAAACAATTTCCAAAGTGTTGACAAGACAAAGTTTAATATAACATCTGTTTAACTTATAACGGGAAAAAGTAAGGTTAATAATATAACTTAGATTACACATTTTTCAGTTTTACTCAAATTAGGGTGGTGCAAAAATGAGTACACCCCACAACAAAAACTACTTCATCTAGTACTTTGTATGGCTTCCATGATTTTTAATGACAGCACCAAGTCTTCTAGGCATGGAATGAACAAGTTGGCGACATTTTGCAACATCAATCTTTTTCCATTCTTCAACAATGACCTCTTTTAGTGACTGGATGCTGGATGGAGAGTGATGCTCAACTTGTCTCTTCAGAATTCCCCAAAGAAAATAATTTCTTTACACCACAAAGCTGAAGGCTACAAGAAGATCAGCAAAGCTTTACTTATCAGTCAGAATACTGTAGCAAAAGTGGTACAAAAATTTAAGAAAGATCTCACAACCATCTCACAGAGACGTCCAGGTCGTCCACGGAAGTTAACACCTCAACAGGAGCATCTTCTGATGAGAAGGGCTGAAGAAAATCGGCATGCAAGTTCACTGCAGTTATCTAAAGAAGTAGAAAGCCAAACTGGGGTGACTATTTCCCATGACACAATACGGCGTACACTGCAGAGGAATGGCATGCATGGATGACGTCCATGAAAGAAGCCTCTCCTAAAGCCCAGGCACAAAAAAGCCTGCCTAGAGTTTGCCAGGGCCCATGCTGACAAAGATGAAGACTACTGGGACTCTGACGACAAAGATGAGGAGTATAGGAGCCTGATGAGGGACTTTGCTGTGTGGTGCAACAGGAACCATCTGCAGCTCAACACCTCGAAGACCAAGGAGCTGGTCATTGACTTTGGGAGGTCCAGACCAAGGTCATGACCAGTTCTGATCGAGGGAGTCGAGGTGGAGGCTGTAGATTCCTACAAGTACCTCGGGCTGTGGCTGGACAGCAAGCTGGACTGGACTTGCAACACCAATCACTTATACAGGAAGGGACAGAGCAGGCTATACTTCCTTAGGAGGCTGCGGTCCTTTAACATCTGCAGGAAACTCCTGTGGATGTTCTATCAGTCTGTGGTTGCCAGTGTCCTGTTTTACACTGTGGTGTGCTGGGGGGGCAGCACATCCAAGAAGGACACATCCAGGCTGGACAAACTGATCAGGCAGGCCGGTTCTGTGGTCGGCATGAAGCTGGACTCTCTGGTGACGGTGGCATCGAAAAGGTCTATGGTCAAACTATTGAACATCATGGACGATGCCAGTCACCCTCTGCACACCGTCATCAGCAACCAGAGGAGCCTGTTCAGTGACAGAATGCTCCTTCCCAAGTGCAGGATGAACAGACTCAAAAACTCCTTTGTCCCTCACACCATCAGACTGTACAACTCCTCTCTGGGGGTGAGGAGGGGGAATAGGAGGACAGAGGACGGGAAGGAGCAGTAGCCTAGCCTAACAATAAGCAATACCGGACAATGTGCAATATAATGTGCAATATCTCTCCTGCTGCCCCCTCTTTTTTCCTTTCCCCCCTCTCCCTCTTTCTCTCTTCCCCATATCTTATTCTTTTTATATTTGTATATGTAAATACTTAATTTATTTTAATTTATCTAGAAGTTTTCTCTATTTCTTTTCTCTGTTTATCTGTAATGATGCTGCTGGAATCTTGATTTCCCTGAGGGAACCCTTCCAAAGGGATCAATAACATTTTATCTAATCTAATCTAATCTAATCTAATCTAATCTAATCTAATCTAATCTAATCTAATCTAATCTAATCTAATCTAATCTACAACCCCAATTCCAAAAAAGTTGGGACAAAGTACAAATTGTAAATAAAAACAGAATGCAATGATGTGGAAGGTTCAAAATTCCATATTTTATTCAGAATAGAACATAGATGACATATCAAATGTTTAAACTGAGAAAATGTATCATTTAAAGAGAAAAATTAGGTGATTTTAAATTTCATGACAACAACACATCTCAAAAAAGTTGGGACAAGGCCATGTTTACCACTGTGAGACATCCCCTTTTCTCTTTACAACAGTCTGTAAACGTCTGGGGACTGAGGAGACAAGTTGCTCAAGTTTAGGGATAGAAATGATAACCCATTCTTGTCTAATGTAGGATTCTAGTTGCTCAACTGTCTTAGGTCTTTTTTGTCGTATCTTCCATTTTATGATGCGCCAAATGTTTTCTATGGGTGAAAGATCTGGACTGCAGGCTGGCCAGTTCAGTACCCGGACCCTTCTTCTACGCAGCCATGATGCTGTAATTGATGCAGTATGTGGTTTGGCATTGTCATGTTGGAAAATGCAAGGTCTTCCCTGAAAGAGACGTCGTCTGGATGGGAGCATATGTTGCTCTAGAACCTGGATATACCTTTCAGCATTGATGGTGTCTTTCCAGATGTGTAAGCTGCCCATGCCACACGCACTAATGCAACCCCAAACCATCAGAGATGCAGGCTTCTGAACTGAGCGCTGATAACAACTTGGGTCGTCCTTCTCCTCTTTAGTCCGAATGACACGGCGTCCCTGATTTCCATAAAGAACTTCAAATTTTGATTCGTCTGACCACAGAACAGTTTTCCACTTTGCCACAGTCCATTTTAAATGAGCCTTGGCCCAGAGAAGACGTCTGCGCTTCTGGATCGTGTTTAGATACGGCTTCTTCTTTGAACTATAGAGTTTTAGCTGGCAACAGCGGATGGCACGGTGAACTGTGTTCACAGATAATGTTCTCTGGAAATATTCCTGAGCCCATTTTGTGATTTCCAATACAGAAGCATGCCTGTATGTGATGCAGTGCCGTCTAAGGGCCCGAAGATCACGGGCACCCAGTACGGTTTTCCGGCCTTGACCCTTACGCACAGAGATTCTTCCAGATTCTCTGAATCTTTTGATGATATTATGCACTGTAGATGATGATATGTTCAAACTCTTTGCAATTTTACACTGTTGAACTCCTTTCTGATATTGCTCCACTATTTGTCGGTGCAGAATTAGGGGGATTGGTGATCCTCTTCCCATCTTTACTTCTGAGAGCCGCTGCCACTCCAAGATGCTCTTTTTATACCCAGTCATGTTAATGACCTATTGCCAATTGACCTAATGAGTTGCAATTTGGTCCTCCAGCTGTTCCTTTTTTGTACCTTTAACTTTTCCAGCCTCTTATTGCCCTTGTCCCAACTTTTTTGAGATGTGTTGCTGTCATGAAATTTCAAATGAGCCAGTATTTGGGATGACATTTCAAAATGTCTCACTTTCGACATTTGATATGTTGTCTATGTTCTATTGTGAATACAATATCAGTTTTTGAGATTTGTAAATTATTGCATTCCGTTTTTATTTACAATTTGTACTTTGTCCCAACTTTTTTGGAATTGGGGTTGTAATACTCTGGAGTGATGAGACCAAGATAAATGTTTTTGGAACTGATGGCTTCAAAACTGTATAGCGTCGCAAAGGTGAGGAATACAAAGAAAACTGCATGGTGCCTACAGTGAAACATGGTGGTGGCAGTGTCCTCATGTGGGGCTGCATGAGTGCTGCTGGTGTCGGGGAGCTGCATTTCATTGATGGCATCATGAATTCACAGATGTATTGCTCTATACTGAAAGAGAAGATGCTACCATCACGCTATGCCCTTGGTCATCGTGCACTTTTCCAACATGACTAAACACACATCTAAGGCCACTGTTGGATTTCTGAAGAAGAACAGGGTGAAAGTGATTCAGTGGCCAAGTCTGTCTCCTGATCTGAACCCAATCGAACACCTACGGGGAATTCTGAAGAGACAAGTTGAGCATCACTCTCCATCCAGCATGCAGTCACTAAAAGAGGTCGTTGTTGAAGAATGGAAAAAGATTGATGTTGCAAAATGTCGCCAACTTGTTCATTCCATGCCTAGAAGACTTGGTGCTGTCATTAAAAATCATGGAGGCCATACAAAGCACTAGATGGAGTAGTTTTTGTTGTGGGGTGTATTCATTTTTGCACCACCCTAATTTGAGTAAAACTGAAAAATGTGTAATCCAAGTTATATTATTAACCTTAGTTTCACGTTATAAGTTAAACAGATGTTATATTAAACTTTGTCTTGTCAACATTTTGGAAATTGTTTGTGTTCATTGAGATATTGTTTAAAATGTTACTTTTCAAAGGGGGTGCACTCATTTACGCTGAGCACTGTATAACAGCCTGAATGTAATGCATGCTTTAAGTACTATGTATTTGGAAGTCATGCCAACAGCAGTATATCCTGCAACAAGCACTGAATGAGTAACGAGAGCAAAATCTCATCTCATCTCATTATCTGTAGCCGCTTTATCCTGTTCTACAGGGTCGCAGGCAAGCTGGAGCCTATCCCAGCTGACTACGGGCGAAAGGCGGGGTACACCCTGGACAGGTCGCCAGGTCAATATGAACAGCATATTTCTTCATCTCATCTCATCTCATTATCTCTAGCCGCTTTATCCTTCTACAGGGTCGCAGGCAAGCTGGAGCCTATCCCAGCTGACTACGGGCGAAAGGCGGGGTACACCCTGGACAGGTCGCCAGGTCAATATGAACAGCATATTTCTTCATGTTCACAGCATTTCCAGTAAATAGGAACACAAGCACTCTTGCACACAAGAAGGCTTGAGTATAGCCAACATTCATGACTATGCATCTTCCAGTCAGGCTATTAGATTATTCATTAATCAAATGTAGACATGTTTATGTAGTGCACATAGAACAGGTTCATATACAATATTTATATAAACCAAGTTACTGTGAAAGGAAAGTACCACACTGGAGGTTGAAAACCACATATCTTTGTGGCCACAGTTTCCTGCATAATCAGTATGAAGGTGAATCAGAACATAAGAGCGCATGCGCAGACACATTAAACACATGAACTGAAGACATAAAAAAAACAGACAAAAGTGTGTATGTGTGGAAGAAAGAACGTGGCCTTCGACATTTCCAGAATATTAAGAATTTACTCCTGTCAGTCGTCTTTCTATTTCTGCAGAAAGACTTCGTTAACATACAGCATGCATCATGTTAGACTTCATGCATATAAAGTAAAGATATGACAAGCCCACTGACGTCTGTGGGCTTGACGGCAAACCGAAAGACACAAACACACTCATTTCATCATGTGTCTGGACAGAATTCCCCTGTTCACATTACTGTGAGAGGTCTGGGCCTTATAGAACAGAAAAGAGCATCTACAGGACACAAATAATGATTATTATGATTATTAAGATTATTTGTGTTGAAATGTAAATAATTGCTTATTTTATTTAAAATAAATTACAGAAGGAAATAGACAGAAACCTGTTCTTTCTTCATTGCAACATTAGAACTGATTTGTGCAAGCTTTGCTGCTTTCTTGCATTTTTCTTTTGTAGTTGTAGTCTTAAAACCACAAGAGAGGATCGCTCGTCTTCCCAAGCGCTCATCACACATACGAGGTCATGGTAGAAGAACACAGAAAATCAAAGAGCTAAACAGATTCCTTACTACTTTGTCTTTATGCGATTTTCTGTTATTTTGTCTTGATACAGTGGTGCTTGAAAGTTTGTGAACGCTTTAGAATTTTCTATATTTCTGCATAAATATGACCTAAAACATCATCAGATTTTCCCACAAGTCCTAAAAGTAGATAAAGAGAACCCAGTTAAACAAATGAGACAAAAATATTATACTTGGTCATTTATTTATTGAGGAAAATGATCCAGTATTACATATCTGTGAGTGGCAAAAGTATGTGAACCTTTGCTTTCAGTATCTGGTGTGAGCCCCTTGTGCAGCAATAACTGCAACTAAACGTTCCCGGTAACTGTTGCTCAGTCCTGCACACTGGCTTGGAGGAATTTTAGCCCATTCCTCCATACAGAACAACTTCAGCTCTGGGATGTTGGTGGGTTTCCTCACATGAACTGCTCGCTTCAGGTCCTTCCACAACATTTTGATTGGATTAAGGTCAGGACTTTGACTTGGCCATTCCAAAACATTAACTTTATTCTTCTTTAATTATTCTTTGGTAGAATGACTTGTGTGCTTAGGGTCATTGTCTTGCTGCATGACCCACCTTCTCTTGAGATTCAGTTCATGGACAGATGTCCTGACATTTTCCTTTAGAATTCGTTGGTATAATTCAGAATTCATTGTTCCATCAATGATGGCAAGCCGTCCTGGCCCAGATGCAGCAAAACAGGCCCAAACCATGATACTACCACCACCATGTTTCACAGATGGGATAAGGTTCTTATCACACCTGGAATGCACTGTTTTCCTTTCTCCAAACATAACGCTTCTCATTTAAACCAAAAAGTTCTATTTTGCTCTCATCCGTCCACAAAACAGTTTTCTAATAGCCTTCTGGCTTGTCCACGTGATTTTTAGCAAACTGCAGATGAGCAGCAATGTTCTTTTTGGAGAGCAGTGGCTTTCTCCTTGCAACCCTGCCATGCACACCATTGTTGTTCAGTGTTCTCCTGATGGTGGACTCATGAACATTAACATTAGTCAATGTGAGAGAGGCCTTCAGTTGCTTAGGAATTACCCTGGGGTCCTTTGTGACCTTGCCAACTATTACATGCCATGCTCTTGGAGTGATCTTTGTTGGTCGACCACTCCTGGGGAGGGTAACAATGGTCTTGAATTTCCTCCGTTTGTACACAATCTGTCTGACTGTGGATTGGTGGAGTCCAAACTCTTTAGAGATGGTTTTGTAACCTTTTCCAGCCTGATGAGCATCAACAACGCTTTTTCTGGGGTCCTCAGAAATCTCCTTTGTTCGTGCCATGATACACTTCCACAAACATGTGTTGTGAAGATCAGACTTTGATAGATCCCTGTTCTTTAAATAAAACAGGGTGCCCACTCACACCTGATTGTCATCCCATTGACTGAAAACACCTGACTCTAATTTCACCTTCAAATTAACTGCTAATCCTAGAGGTTCACATACTTTTGCCACTCACAGATCTGTAATATTGGATCATTTTCCTCAATAAATAAATGACCAAGTATAATATTTTTGTCTCATTTGTTTAACTGGGTTCTCTTTATCTACTTTTAGGACTTGTGTGAAAATCTGATGATGTTTTAGGTCATATTTATGCAGAAATATAGAAAATTCTAAAGGATTCACAAACTTTCAAGAACCACTATATGTTTCATCATATAAAAGACAAACCAGCACACAGGTATAATAATATGCAGGAAATACAAAGGTATAATTAGAATATCTTTTATTGCTATTGAAATGTTTGAAGACCTATTAAACTATAATAATAATAATAATAATAATAATAATAATAATAAATCAGAGTATTGGGATTCCAAAAGTGATTTTTGATCATATAGTTAGTAATAGCAAGAGTTCACAAAATTACAACATATAAGTTTCATATAAAAATATCTTTACAACATCGCCATCATAAGAAGAACAGAGAGGCTGGTGATGGAATGACTGTCTATAGCAGTCTGTTAACAGAACTTAACTTGTCTTGTGGACATTCAACAACAGCAAATGTACAGTATTGTGCAAAAGTCTTAGGCGCATGTAAAGAAATGCTGTAGACTAAAAATGTCTGAAAAAAAATAATGAAATGAAATGTCTCATCTCATCTCATTATCTCTAGCCGCTTTATCCTGTTCTACAGGGTCGCAGGCAAGCTGGAGCCTATCCCAGCTGACTACGGGTGAAAGGCGGGGTACACCCTGGACAAGTTGCCAGGTCATCACAGGGCTGACATAGACACAGACAACCATTCACACTCACACCTACGGTCAATTTAGAGTCACCAGTTAACCTAACCTGCATGTCTTTGGACTGTGGGGGAAACCGGAGCACCCGGAGGAAACCCACGCGGACACGGGGAGAACATGCAAACTCCGCACAGAATGGCCCTCGCCGGCCACGGGGCTTGAACCTGGACCTTCTTGCTGTGAGGCGACAGCGCTAACCACTACACCACTGTGCCACCCCGAAATGAAATGTTTCAACATTAAAAAAATACTATAACCAACAATCAATAAGCCATAATAAATGAAACAAAGTCAATATTTCGTGTGAGATGACCCTTTGCTTTAAAAAACCCCCAAAACAAACAAACAAACAAACAAACAAACAGTAGTCTCAGGTACAATGAGTGCAGTTTTATGCGGAAACGAGCTGTAGGTTTTACTGAGCATCTTACAGAACCAGCCCCAGTTCTTCTGGACACTTTGACTGTCACACTCGCTTCTTCATTTTGCACCAAAACCCAGCAGCCTTCATTATGTTTTCTTTTTTAATCTGAAAAGTGCCCTCTTATGTAATATGCTGTTCAAATAAAATAATAAAATAAATTTCTGTAATATTTAATTTTGTGCAGGAAAAAACACAAATGTTTGGAACTCTAAAATGTTTTTGTACTGACTCGATAATGTAGAAGTCATAAAATAGAAATCTATAACAAAATTTATATGAAAAAAATAGGGTGCCTAAGACTTTTGCACAGTACTGTACATCAACATCATAATATAAGAGTAAGAAAAAGCAACTTTGAGGCACGATGTTCTAGGAAAATATACACCATCGCACCACTCAGACATTGATTACACTGGGGAACACAATTTTTGTTGAGTTAGGTCTGACAGCTGTTTTTAACTAATTTTTGGGTGCGGAATCCAAAACTGATCTCAGTTTTTCTCTATCACGTCAAGTTTTGAACTATAGGATCCCTGTTTCCTTAAAAATATGAAAAATATTGTACTTAACAAATATGTGCTTGTTTTATAAAAATTTACAAATATTGACATACAATGAAATATGAAAGAAACAGGTATGACTGCAATGTTTATTTAACACTATTATGTTTTTACAAAGGATATGGCTACTGTAATTATAATTGTGTGCAAGAAGAAGAAGAAACCTTTATTTGTCACATGCACACTTCAAGCACAGTGAAATTCACCCTCTGCATTTAACCCACGCACACACTCAGAGCAGTGGGCAGCCACACCAGAGCGCCCAGGGAGCAGTCAGGGGTCGGGTACCTTGCTCAAGCGCACCTCAGCCCAAGGCCGCCCCATGTCAACCTAACTGCATGTCTTTGTATTGTAGGGGAAACCGGAGCACCCAGAGGAAACCCACGCAGACACAGGGAGAACATGCAAACTCCACACAGAAAGGCCCTTGCCAGCCGCTGGGTTCGAACCCGGAACCTTCTTGCTGTGAAGCAACCGTGCTAACCACTACACCACCGTGCCGCCCATGCAAGTAGTTAAGGTAAAAATTTACATTTATAGCTCTTTCTGGAGTGTTCAACTTGAGGACTATCACGTTTGATGCTCCAATAATAGTCAGCCATCATATGTACATCCCATCTACCCTGATAACGTTCTTCCATAACCTTCAAATAGTCTTACTACAGCTAATCAGTGGAATTTTGCTTATCTGGAGGGTAAGCTGTGGAGAAAAAACTTGACGTGCTCGAAAAAAACTGACTGCAATTTTGGAATTAGCATGCCAATTTTAGTTCTAATCAGCATAAAAATCTAACTCAACAGAAATTTTTTTTTCAAATTGTTCCCCAGTGTTATTTTCCTGCAATAGTGTGAACAGTCATGCTTTATTCCTTACTTGAAAAAAGAAGTCACATCACTCATGGATGCTGCTTCAATTTATTTTCCACCATGTAGCTTTAGTGAAGTGTATTATAAAATACTTTTTCACATACACACGCACACAAACCCTGAAAAGTATTCAGCTGATTTTTTTTTTTACCATAACATTCCCTGTGTTATTGTTGAGATGATGTGATGACAAGCTCTGACTTTCCATGAAGTGTGTCACAAGTGAGTGCACATGCAATATGACACGGATCAGGTTGCGATGCTGCTGCCTGATCTGTAGCACACGTGTCAATGCTAACATTTTATGGCTCAGGATACAAATAGGATGCAAACCCTGTGTGTACTTTTATCATAACATAAAAATCATAATGGTGGTACAGTGGTGTAGTGGTTAGCACTGTCGCCTCACAGCAAGAAGGTTCTGGGTTCAAGCCCAGTGGCCGACAGGCCTTTCTGTGTGGAGTTTGCATGTTCTCCCCGTGTTTGTGTGGGTTTCCTCCGGGTGCTCCAGTTTCCCCCACAGTCCAAAGACATGCAGGTTAGGCTAATTGGTGGCTCTAAATTGGCCGTAGGTGTGAATGTGAGTGTGAATGGTTGTTTGTCTCTATGTGTCAGCCCTGTGATGACCTGGCGACTTGTCCAGGGTGTAACCCACTTCTCACCCATAGCCAAGCTGGGATAGGCTCCAGCTTGCCCACGACCCTGCACAGGATAAGTGGTTACAGATAATGGATGGATGGAATTCTTATCTAGCCCTTAATTAATATGGCATATTATTTACAAATTAATATTATCTGAAGTCAGAGGACTGCAGTGTTTTTGTTGTTACATGCAATTACAAAATCATAAAAACTACCAACTAAGCTGTCTATTTTTCATAAATAATTTGTTTTAGTCCTGATCTACACCTTAACATTAAACCCACCTGCCTATTATTGTATACGTACGTCCACCTTGCGCCACCAAAACAGCTCTGACCCCTCAAGACATGGACTTCACAAAAACCTTGAAGGTGTACTGTGGTATCTGGCACCAAGATGTTAGCAGCAGGTCCTTTAAGTCCTGAAAGTTTTGAGGTGGGCTTCCATGGATTGGACTTGTTTGTTCAGTACATCCCACAGAAGCTCGATTGGATTGCGATCTGGGGAGTTTGGAGGCCAAGTCAAGACCTTGAGCTCTTTGTCATGTTCCTCAAACCATTCCTGAACAATTTTTGCAGTGTGGCAGGGAGCACTATCCTGCTGAAAGAGGCCACTGCCATTACGGAATATAGTTGCTGTGAATTTTTCAGAAGTATGTGCTAGAGTAACTCTTCTGTGGGATTGGACCAGACGGGTTAGCCTTTGCTTCCCATGAGCATCAATGAGCCTTGGGTACCCATGACCCTATCTCCAACTCAGGTTGTCCTTCCTTGGACCACTTTTGGTAGGTACTACCCATTGCATACCAGGAAAACCCAACAAGACCGGCTGTGTTGGAGATGCTCAGGCCCAGTCATTTAGTCATTACAATTTGGCCCTTGTCAAAGTCACTCAGATCCTTACACTTGCCCATTTTTCCTGCTTCCAACACATCAACTTCAAAAACTGACTGTTCACTTGCTGCCTAATATATCCCACCCCTTGACAGGTGCCAGTGGAACAAGATAATCATTGTTTTTCACGTCACCTCTCAGTGGTTTTAATGTTATGGCTGATTGGTGTACAAGTATAATCATAATTTCAGGTGGGAAAAACAAGATATTTGATATAACAAATTTATACTCTGAAATTGGTTTAATAACAAAACCGTATTAGTTTCTCACCTGTTTAGTGCAAGAGACTGACTACATTATATGTCTAAAGGTTTGTAAACACCTAAGCATCACCCATTGAACATCCTATTCCAGATTTAGCCTCCGTTGCTGTTATAATAACCTCCAGTCTTCTGGCATGACTAGATTTCAGAGTGTGGCTGTGGGGATTTGTGTTCATTCAACCACAAGAGCTTTAGTGAGCTAAGGCACTGATGTTGGGTGAAGAGGTCCGTGGTGCGGTCAGTGCTCCAGTTCTTCCACTCTAACCTCACTTTGGAGCTCACTTTGTTGCACAGGGGACTTGTCAACAGCCTCTTAGTTCCAGTGAAGTGGGAAAAAAAGCATTGTATACAATTGTGTGTGTCCACTTTTGTGGCAACATTTTGGGAAAAGACCACATCTGGGTATGATGGTCAGGTGTCCATAAGCTCTTGGCCATATCATGTACATTTTTAAACCAATAATACATTTCAGTTACATTACAGGCATTTAGCAGACGCTCTTATCCAGAGTGACATACAACATATCCAGAGCAGCTGGGGTTAGGTGCCTTGCTCAAGGGCACTTCAGCCATTCCTGCTGGTCCAGGCAATTGAACCAGTGACCTTTTGGTACCAAAGCTGCTTCTTTAACTATTAAGCCATGGCTTCTCATGGCTTTAGTAAAAGATCATTTGTTCATGTTATGTCTCATTGGAGCCTCAAACAAACAGACAAACAAACAAACATTATTCCTTTTGCTTTGCTCTCCAACATAAATCTCTTATCAGAAACAGAGTTCGGGTGTTTTATAACTTTGCGTGAAACAGATTCAAAGGGCATTTCAACTAGTTTTCTTTGGGTACCTGCACATATTGGCGTGGAGGGAAATGAACAGGTGGACAAGCTGGCTAAGCAAACACTAAATAATATAAATATAGAATTGCAAATCCCAATCAGTAAGGCAGAGGCTAAGATTTACATCAAGTCCTACGCAAAGTCAGTCTGGCAGGAGTATTGGGAATGCAGTGAAACAGGAAGACATCTATACTACATTGCAAAACAGGTGAATACTGGAAGGAGTCGGAGAGAAGACATCATGATCACCCGATTAAGAAGAAACCTTTATTTTGTCACATGCACACTTCAAGCACAGTGAAATTCATCCTCTGCATTTAACCCATCTGAAGCAGTGAACACACGCGCACACAGAGCAGTGGACAGCCACACCAGAGCACCCGGGGAGCAGTCAGGGGTTCGGTACCTTGCTCAAGGGCACCTCAGCCCAAGGCCACCCCACGTCAACCTAACTGCATGTCTTTGGATTGTGGGGGAAACTGGAGCACCCGGAGGAAACCCATGCAGACACGGGGAGAACATGCAAACTCCACACAGAAAGGCCCTCGCTGGCCGCTGGGTTAGAACCCGGAACCTTCTTGCTGTGAGGCGACCGTGCTAACCACTACACCACCGTGCTGCCCAAGAATTGGACATACAGGACTTAACTATTCTCTTAACAAAATAGGCAAACACCCAACAACCGGAAATTGTGAATACTGTAGCCATCCGGAATCAGTACAGCATGTAATACTTCACTGTAAGAAATATGAACGCGAAAGAAATGAGCTTTATAGATCTCTCAGAATGGTTAATAGGGTGCATCAGTTGCCCTCACTTTCATAAAATCTGATGCATTTTTGTTTGGGTGTTCCTTTTCACCAATAAAGACATCCTGTAAAATTTTTTGACCATATTCAAAAGTCTAATGGTGGCACCATGAGGTTCATTTTTTGCCAAAAAACACTTATTTTATGTTTTCGCGTAAGGTTTGAATCACAATGTTGGACTCCATTTATTGATTTCTTGTGACCCAGAGATCATGTTAAGAACCTTTGCAAGGGATCGAGAAGCATTAATGTGATTCATAATACATTTGTATTGTTTAAAAGTAATTGAACAATGATTCAATGAACAGCTAAAACTCAAACTGTGCTTGATAATATATTTAGAATATGTACTAAAAATGTGTATCTAAGATATTTGGTATACTCTATAAGGTGCCATAATGTTTCATGAAAAGTGATCGAAATTTTGTCATAAAAGTCATAAAATAGCAGCTTTTCCCATAACTTTGAGCTCCTGGTGCCACCATTAAACTTTTGAATTTTGTCAAAATATTTCACCCAGTGTGTTTTCTTACCAAAAGGAACATAAAAACAAAAATGCATCATGATTGGAGGAACTTTTCATTTTTAGGGGGCAACTGATGCACCCTATTGGTTAATCATCACAATTTCACTTTACCTGGTTTATTAGGGAGAGCATCAAGTCAGATGTATTGTTCATCTCATCTCATTATCTGTAGCCGCTTTATCCTGTTCTACAGGGTCGCAGGCAAGCTGGAGCCTATCCCAGCTGACTACGGGCGAAAGGCGGGGTACACCCTGGACAAGTCGCCAGGTCATCACAGGGCTGACACATAGACACAGACAACCATTCACACTCACATTCACACCTACGGTCAATTTAGAGTCACCAGTTAACCTAACCTGCATGTCTTTGGACTGTGGGGGCAACCGGAGCACCCGGAGGAAACCCACGCGGACACGGGGAGAACATGCAAACTCCACACAGAAAGGCCCTCGCCGGGCATGGGGCTCAAACCCGGACCTTCTTGCTGTGAGGCGACAGCGCTAACCACTACACCACCGTGCCGCCCTAAAAGAATATAAGGGATTTTTTTTCTCTTTCTCTCCCTTATATCCCCGCTTTATCCTGTTCTACAGGGTCGCAGGCAAGCTGGAGCCTATCCCAGCTGACTACGGGCGAAAGGCGGGGTACACCCTGGACAAGTCGCAGGCAATGTTTCATGAAAAGTGATCGAAATTTTGTCATAAAAGTCATAAAATAGCAGCTTTTCCCATAACTTTGAGCTCCTGGTGCCACCATTAAACTTTTGAATTTTGTCAAAATATTTCACCCAGTGTGTTTTCTTACCAAAAGGAACATAAAAACAAAAATGCATCATGATTGGAGGAACTTTTCATTTTTAGGGGGCAACTGATGCACCCTATTGGTTAATCATCACAATTTCACTTTACCAATTTCACTTTATTTTGGCACAAACTTCACGTGTGGGTGGGCTGTCCAGGAATGCATTCCCATTGGCTAACTTGTGTTTGACTCCAGCCCAGTCGGAATCAATTTTGTGCCAAAATGTTCATACAATACTTTTGAAATATCAAACAAAAACGACAAATCAAAATACAAAAAAACAAAAAAAAGTCAATTTTTTTAGACTGGCAAACAAATTATTCGTGTAATCGTGCAAAATATCAGTCTATTACTCTTCAGAAACCTTTTATTTTTGTTCCTCGTCTTTCTCAGTTTTGTTTGGCGTAATTTATTTTGGTTGCGATTCCAGCTTTCTCGTTTGCGCTCCCTGACGTTTTGCTTGCAGTTTTGGCACAAACTTCACGTGTGGGTGGGCTGTCCAGGAATGCATTCCCATTGGCTAACTTGTGTTTGACTGACAGCTACGCTCAGCCATTCCCTATTCGGATTTTGGCGGACTGTTTGACGAGTGACCGATCCATTGACGGTAAACAAGGATCGAGTGGACTTCAGTGGCTACTATGATATTGAATTTACACTTTGTTGAATTAATTCAATATCATAGTCGCCACTGAAGTCCACTCGATCCTTGTTTACCGTCAATGGATCGGTCACTCGTCAAACAGTCCGCCAAAATCCGAGTAGGAAATGGCCGCAACAGCCTCCGGGGGAATGGCTGAGCGTAGCTGTCAGTCAAACCCAAGTTAGCCAATGGGAATGCATTCCTGGACAGCCCACCCACACGTGAAGTTTGTGCCAAAACTGCAAGCAAAAAGTCAGGGAGCACAAACGAAAAAGCTGGAATTGCAACCAAAATAAATTACGTCAAGCAAAACTGAGAAAGACGCGGAACAAAAATAAAAGGTTTCTGAAGAGTAATAGACTGATATTTTGCACGATTACACGAATAATTTGTTTGCCAGTCTAAAAAAATTGACTTTTTTTTGTTTTTTTGCATTTTGATTTGTCGTTTTTGTTTGATATTTCAAAAGTATTGTATGAACATTTTGGCACGAAATTGATTCCATAGTAATGCACCTTTAATTTGGTTTGCCAACCGCCATAAAACCTTAAAGGAACAGTCCACCGTACTTCCATAATGAAATATGCTCTTATCTGAATTGAGACGAGCTGCTCCGTACCTCTCCGAGCTTTGCGCAACCTCCCAGTCAGTCAGACGCAGTCAGACACGCTGTCACTCCTGTTAGCAATGTACTAACACCTTCTGTGCGCTTCGGCAGCGCATTGATATCTGAGCTCCGTATCAATGCGCTGCCGAAGCGCGCAGAAGGTGTTAGTACGCCTGTCATTATAGTGCGGACTTTCCATAGCATAGAAAATCGCTACGTTTCAATTTGTGTAACTGAACTTGTTTCATATCACTGGTCATATAAACCTATGTAAACAGGAAAAACGCGGAAGAGTTTGGTCGCATCTAACTACAGCCCCAAAAAATACCATTGGCCATGCTGAGCCTAGCTACATTGCTAACAGGAGTGACAGCGCGTCTGACTGACTGGGAGGTCGCGCAAAGCTCGGACAGGTACGGAGCAGCTCGTCTCAATTCAGATAAGAGCATATTTCATTATGGAAGTACAGTGGACTGTTCCTTTAAAGAAGAAGAATGAGGAGGAGGAGGAGTTCGGGTGTTTCAAATTCAGACCCAGCCTGATCCATTGCTCGGTACTCAGTGTCACTGTATTGGTGCTCGGTTGCTTTGGTCTGACAGCACACTGAGACTAGAATGAAAATAGCAGCATTGTGGGAGGTTTTCGCCTGAAAGTGTTTCGGTTTGCTGCAGAAAATTAAAACGTTAATATAAAATATATATATTTTTTATTCTCAGTATTTGGAGATACAGCAAACTGTCGTTTTGAAATGTTTTCATAGTGTTTTAAAGGCATCACACAGACCAATGCACTATCCGCTGTTTAAACTGTTGATGCTAGTTAGCATCGCCTACTGGTGTTAATTACAGTTTAATTTAATTAAATTTAATTTGTTAAACTGTTAATTTGATATTTAACTGTTTTTGATAGTTAGTTCACCGCCTAAGGAGCGTGAAGCAGTAGTTTGCTCTTGTGTTTCCGTTTAGCTGAGGAGCTAAAGGCTGAAGGATCAGGATTTCCTTGGCAACGCTGCGTCTCACAATGGAGCTGTCGGTTATTGGTAAAGTCCCTTTTTCACTCCTTTCATTAGTGTGAGCTGTCTGATTGATGATAGTTTAGTTCGAACATGTAAACAAACAACGAGTAAATAAACAGAAAACAAGAAACCAAAACAGCATTTGCAACAAGAACACGTAAAAAGACACTAAATTAGAAAATAAACCATAAATATTGTAGGTAATAATAATATAATATCAAAACAAGGACACATTAAAACCCTTTGATGCAAAACATGGATCAAAAGTGACCCGGCTGAGTTTTATCTTCTATATCTTTGCAATAAATTAATTCCATCATTCAGTATTCAAGGTATTCTTCAATTAACTTGTTTTTGATCATCATACATCCTCATCTCATCTCATTATCTGTAGCCGCTTTATCCTGCTCTACAGGGTCGCAGGCAAGCTGGAGCCTATCCCAGCTGACTGCGGGCGAAAGGCGGGGTACACCCTGGACAAGTCGCCAGGTCATCACAGGGCTGACACATAGACACAGACAACCATTCACACTCACATTCACACCTACGCTCAATTTAGAGTCACCAGTTAACCTAACCTGCATGTCTTTGGACTGTGGGGGAAACCGGAGCACCCGGAGGAAACCGACGCGGACACGGGGAGAACATGCAAACTCCGCACAGAAAGGCCCTCGCCGGCCATGGGGCTCGAACCCGGACCTTCTTGCTGTGAGGCGACAGCGCTAACCACTACACCACCGTGCAGCCCTGTATGGCTGAGTGTTTCTATGATATACTTTTGAAATAAATTCATTTTGTCATTTACTTTTCCAAATATGCAGTAAATATCTTGTTTTTGTTTAGCACAAATCATCATTTTTATTTTTCCTTTCTTAAGTTATGAACAAGCACAGCTTTTGTAATTCTACATCAAGTTTACACACATGGGTCAGAACCGACCCGCATGCATTTACTCCAGCGTTTGGTGGGAACTGTGAATTGTGCTTGTGTCAGACATTTCACAGCTCAGCACAGCGCCCTTTGCCCATCTAATACATGCAAGTAATGTTTTTCAATTGTTCTAACGTTACCTTAGAAAAAAATTGATTATGTTTAGGTTACCTTGAGAGTGAGTTGTAACTTTCTGACAAGTAATCTAGTAATTACTATTAGCTACCGAGCTGTTGACATATTCTACTTTTAGTTAGCTAATTTTATTGTAGTTGGCTTAGCTAACTACATAGTTAATAAATAAATAAATAACTGGCCCCATTCACTGCTAAAGTAATTACTTGAAACAAATTATTATAGTATTAAGACATTTAATTTTAAATCAAACTTGGATGACCCATGTGTAGTAATATAAAAAGTATTTTTGTTCATAAAGTAGGAAAGAAAAAATTAAATTAATGATTTGTGGTAATTAAAGACAAGATATTTAAAGAATACTTGGAATATTCAATCATAAAATAAATTGATTTCAAAAGATAGAGCAAAGAAAAACTCAGTCAGCATGAAATAACCTGGAAAATGAATGCGGGTCATTTTTGACCCATGTTGTGCATTAGAAGGGGTGTGCATATGTTTTGCATCAAAGGGTTAAGCAGTTTTGCGTTTACATATCCGAAAAGGAGTGGGCTCCTATCTGTCTGTCTGTCCATCTGTGTGTCTTGTGTTTCTGTCCATCCATCCGTCTGTCTGTCTGTCCATCCGTCTAACCACTGTTCTATCTATCTGTCTGTTCGTCCATCTATGTCTTGTGTTTCTGTCCATCCATTCGTGTATCCATCCAACCACTGTTCTGTATGTCTATCTGTTCGTCCATTTATGTGTCTTGTTTGTCTGTCCATCCATCCATCCAGGGTTTTTTATACATAGACCATTGTGTGGCGCAGCGCCACACAATCAGACTCGCGATTTTGAAAAAAAAAAAGTTCCGTTCATTCATAGTGCTCTTTCTTCTCGTTCTCTCACACACACACACACACACACACACACACACACACAGAGAGACAGAGAGGTGTGTACACAGGCCTGCCAGTGCGCATATACCCGGACTGCAAGTAGGCCTGTTAGGCTAATTAAAAATAACGCAGCCTTCCCGATTCACCTTCTGACTCCTTATTTTAAAAGGTAGCCTACGTCGTGCTCGTGATGAGCTTTATCATAGCCTTCTTGGCTTACAGGAAACGGACATCCCTGAGTCAGGCTATAAACCAATTTTGATGCATGCAGTAGCAGCTTGACGCGAGGAACCGGCCTTATTGCTTTATCCCGTTTATCCCGCTTCAGCATTCATGCAAGTTATTAATAATGGCTTGACATTCACAATAAATAAGGATTTCCCACTAGCCTAAATAAAATGTTATACTCGCGGGGATGCCTAGTTGATGATGCCTATTTTATTATTATTTTGTTGTTACATTATGCTATTTATTTCATTTTAGTATTGGTTGAGGTAAGTGTTGAGTTCAATATTTAAAATAAAAACCTCCAGCTTGTTTTTTGCAATTTATGCCTTGAATGTCAACTAAAGAATGATTGAAAGATTGCCACCAAAAAGGCAAAAAACTAAGGTAAAAACTAAACTTTAACTTCAATTTTGGTGAGTAATTTTCATAAATTTAAAAGACAGGTTTTCCACCAACATCAAGCCCAGCAAACTAGTGGCCTGCCCTGTAATGTAAAGTTGGGTCGAGGAATGAAACTAGGCAGGGTTCTGGTAAAAATTGTTTTAGCGGTCTTCTCTTAAAGAACTTAAAAGAATTTAGATTGAACTGAATAATCTCAAATGCTTCTTGTAGCTTTAAAATAGTCCCAGCAGGTGACTCTGAAGAAAAATACTGTGTATTTGAACACCGCCCGCTGTAAACACTTTGCATACACCCCAATGACTGACTCCACCGACCGCCACGACACCACCGCGCACGATTCCCTCATCGGTACAGTGGAGCACCACAAATTGCTACCTGGTCTGTGGGAAACACTGCCATCTGTGTTTGTCTGTCCATCCATCCATCCATCCATCCATCATCCATCTGTGTATATCTATCTATCTATCTATCTATCTATCTATCTATCTATCTATCTGTTCGTCCATCTATCTATCTGTTCGTCCATCCATCTGTCGTGTTTGTCTGTCCATCCATCCGTGTATCTCTGTCTATCAATCCAACCACTGTTCTATCCATCTCTGTCTATATATATATATATATATATATATATATATATATATATATATATATATATATATCTCCTATGTCTCTGTCTGTCCATCCATCTGTCTGTCCATCCATCCATCTATCGAGATACAAGTTACATGTTATATTCTATCAGTGCTTCGTAAAGTACAACCCTGATTCCAAAACAGTCGGGATGCTGTGTAAACTGTAAATATAAACAGAATGCGATAAATTTGCAAATCACAGAAACTCTATATTTAATTGAAAATAGTACAAAGACAACATATCAAATGTTGAGATATATAATATATTTAAAAATATATGCTCATTTTGAATTTGATATCAGCAACACATTTCAAAAATAGTTGGGACAGGGGCATGTTTACCACTGTGTTGCGTCACCTCTACTTTTAACAACACTCTGTAAACGTTTGGGAACTGAGGAGACCAATTGTTGTAGTTTTACAAGAGAAATGTTGTCCCGTTCTTGCCTGATATACACTTTCAGTTGCTCAGCAGTTTGGGGTCTCCTTTGTCATATTTTGTGCTTCATAATGCGCCAAATGTTTTAAATGGAAGGCAGGTCTGGACTGCAGGCAGGCCAGTTTAGCACCCAGACTCTTTTACTACAGAGCCATGCAGTTTTAATACGTATGTACAGAAAGCAGTTTGGCATTGTCTTACTGAAAGAAGGAAGGCCTTCCCTGAAAAAGATTTGGTCTGAATGGCAACATATTGCTCTGAAACATGTTTATATCATTCAGCATTAATGATGCCTTCCCAAATGTACAAGCTACCCATGTCATGTGCACTAATGCACCCTCATACCATCACAGTTGCTGGCTTTTGAACTGTGCACCGATGACAAACTGGATGGTCCCTCTCCTCTTTAGCCTGGAGGACGTGGTGTCCATGATTTCTAAAAAGAATTTCTACTTTTGATTCATCAGACCTCGGGACAATTTTCCACTTCGCCTCAGTCCATCGTAAAAGAGCTCGGGCCCAGAGAAGGTGGCAGTGTTTCTGGATATTGTTTATATCTGGTTTTAACTTGCATTTGCGGATGCAGTAATGAACTGTTTTCACAGACGATGGTTTTCTGAAGTGTTCCTGAGCCCATACAGTGATTTCCACTACAGACACGTGTCTGCTTTTAATGCAGCGTCGCCTGAGGGCCTGAAGATCACAGGCAGCCAATGTCAGTTCTCAGCCTTGTCTCTTGCATACAGAGATTTCTCCAGATTCTTTAAATCTTTTAATGATATTATGTACCATAGATGATGTGATCCCCAATTTTTTTGCAATATTACATTGAGGAATGTTATTCTTAAATTGCTGCACTGTTTGCCCACACAGTCTTTCACAGAGCGGTGAACCCCTCCCCATCTTTACTTCTGAGAGACTCCGCCTCTCTGGGATGCTCTTTTTATACCCAATCATGTTGCTGACCTGTTGCCAATTAACCAAATTTAGTTGGGTTTTTTTTTTAAATAGCATCACGCAACATTTTCAGTCTTTTGTTGCCCCGTCCCAACTTTTCTGAAACGTGTTGCTGACATCAAATTCAAAATGAGCATATATTTTTCAAAAAAACAATAAAATTTCTCAGTTTCAACATTTGATATGTTATCTTTGTACTATTTTCAACGAAATATAGGGTTTCCAAGATTTGCAAATCTTCACATTCTGGTTTTTGTTTGTTTGTTTTAATTTACGTTTTACACAGTGTCCCAGATTTATGGAATCGGGGTTGTAACTAAACACTGGTAAAATTGACCGTGAATTGTTTTACAGAGAGAGCGAAGACTTTTTGGTCTCAGGTGGATGTGGACTTGGCTTTTGAGGAGTTATTGGGATTCCTGCTGTGTCTGAGAGAAGCTATCAAAAGCAAAACGGCCTCGGATAAAGGTGAACACCACACACACCAGCTACAGTACTCATTCGTGTTAGAATATTTTTATCACTACATTAACAGTGCCGCTGTCTGTAGAGCATTTATACGTCATCTATAGCAGTGCTTCTCACCTGAATTTGCCTGGAATGCTTTAGTTACACAAAATGAGCAGTGCTGTGTGTTGAGTTTATAAGCAACAGCCAACACTAAAGAGTGCTTAGGGTCATTCATTCATTCATTCATTCACTCACTCACTCACTGAAGTCTGAAGTATACTTCCGCAGACACGGTTCACACGGAGTCCGCATGATGCAAATTTCATCATGAGAACAGAGTGCATTAGCTGTGTCTGAAACTCCGTACTGGTGTACTACACACTGCATGCTGCCCAGTATACACTGTACTGCCCGCTACTCCCCACCCTAGTATACAGTGGTGTATGCAGGTATGACAACATCCATGTAGTATTCTACAGACGAGTACATCCGTGTCCTCATGAACACAGCATTACATGCAAAGTTCACGCCTTTGAAATCACTCTGTTGCATCATGGGATGCTGTGGCTCTGGCTGTATTCACCAGATTAGTAAATAATCTGGTTAACTGTTGATTAACTGCACATTATTTTTTATTTTTCATGTGACCTGCTACTTTTCCACCAAGTTCCATATACAAGTAGTATCCAGTACGGACTTCCAGACACAGCCATTGACTGCACATGTGAAACTGAGCATGCAGTAATGAGACGATCCAGTAAGTGGGAGTAGCTGCAGGTGGTGACTGGTAGACAAAGCACAAAATACACAAGAAGAACGGTTTAAAACCACTGGCACGTGCGTGCACGCACACACCAGCTCCTTTTCTTCCTCTTGTCTCGTTGTTGTTCATCATCAGCATTAAACACCCAGCTCCTCTTCTCTCAAGGTCACCATAGTGCAAACTGGCGCATGTGCCTTTTGTGTTTTGTGTCCAATTTTCAGACCATACCCTTTGCCGCTTCTGGTAGGTCAGGTGGGGGTATTACAATGAAGCCATAGTGGACATGCATTCAGCTTGTGTGCTGATGTGTCCACAACCACAGAAAATTGTGTACACTTAGGAGAGACCAAAGTGCAGGTCCATGTCCACTTTGCAGTGTCCACGAAAGTATATTTCGGCCCTCACTGACTGACTCAATGACCAGCTGACTGACTCGCTCACTCACTGACTGACTGACAGACTTTGTCAGTGACTGGCCTGCTCACTCACTCGCTGACTGACTTGCTTGCTAACCAACTGGCTTGCTCGCTGACTGACTCGCTCGCTCACTCGCTGACTGACTCACTTGTTGACTGACTGACCGACTGGCTCGCTTGCTCACTCGCTGACTGACTTACTCGCTGACTGACTGACAGACTCTCACTGACTGACCGACTGGCTCACTCGTTGACTGGCTTGCTCGCTGACCAACTGGCTTGCTCGCTGACTGACTCACTTGCTCACTCGCTGACTGACTCACTTGTTGACTGACTGACCGACTGGCTCGCTTGCTCACTCGCTGACCGACTTGTTTGCTGACTGACTCGCTTCATCACTCGCTGACTGACTCACTTGTTGACTGACTGACCGACTGGCTCGCTTGCTCACTCGCTGACCGACTTACTCGCTGACTGACTGACAGACTCTCACTGATTGACCGACTGGCTCACTCGTTGACTGGCTTGCTCGCTGACCAACTGGCTTGCTCGCTGACTGACTCGCTTGCTCACTTGCTGACTGACTGACAGACTGTCACTGACTGACCGACTGGCTCACTCGTTGACTGGCTTGCTTGCTGACTGACTCACTTGCTCACTCGCTGACTGACTCACTTGTTGACTGACTGACCGACTGGCTTGCTTGCTCACTCGCTGACCGACTTACTCGCTGACTGACTGACAGACTCTCAGTGACTGACCGACTGGCTCACTCGTTGACTGGCTTGCTCGCTGACTGATTGGCTTGCTTGCTGACTGACTCACTTGCTTGCTCACTTGCTGACTGACTGACTAACTCACTCACTCGTTGACTGACTAACCAACTGGCTCGCTTGCTCACTCTTTGACTGACTGACTTGCTTGCTGACCAACTGACTTGCTCACTCGCTGACTGACTGACAGATTTTCTAAGTGACTGACTTGCTGACCGACTGACTGGCTCACTCGCTGACCGACTGACTGGCTCACTCGCTGACCGACTTGCTTGCTGACTGACTCACTCGCTTGCTCACTCGCTGACTGACTCACTTGTTGACTGACTGACCGACTGGCTTGCTTGCTCACTCGCTGACCGACTTACTCGCTGACTGACTGACTGACAGACTGTCAGTGACTGACCGACTGGCTCACTTGTTGACTGGCTTGCTCGCTGACCGACTGGCTTGCTCGCTGACTGACTCGCTTGCTGACTGACTCGCTTGCTCACTCGCTGACTGACTGACTAACTCACTCACTCGTTGACTGACTAACCAACTGGCTCGCTTGCTCACTCTTTGACTGACTGACTTGCTTGCTGACCAACTGACTTGCTCACTCGCTGACTGACTGACAGATTTTCTAAGTGACTGACTTGCTGACCGACTGACTGGCTCACTCGCTGACCGACTGACTGGCTCACTCGCTGACCGACTTGCTTGCTGACTGACTCACTCGCTTGCTCACTTGCTGACTGACTCACTTGTTGACTGACTGACCGACTGGCTCGCTTGCTCACTCGCTGACCGACTTACTCGCTCACTCACTGACTGACTGACAGACTGTCAGTGACTGACCGACTGGCTTGCTCGCTGACCAACTGGCTTGCTCGCTGACTGACTCAGTTGCTTGCTCACTCGCTGACTGACTGACTAACTCACTCACTCGTTGACTGACTAACCAACTGGCTCGCTTGCTCACTCTTTGACTGACTTGCTTGCTGACCAACTGACTCGCTCACTCGCTGACTGACTGACAGACAGATTTTCTAAGTGACTGACTCGCTGACCGACCGACTGGCTCACTCGCTGACCGACTTGCTTGCTGACTGACTCACTCGCTTGCTCACTTGCTGACCTGCTCACTCGCTGACCGACTCACTCGTTGACTGGCTGGCTTGCTCATTCACTCGTTGATCGGCTGGCTCATTTGCTCACTCGCTGACCGAAAGGCTGGCTCGCTCATTCACTCGTTGACCAACTTGCTCGCTTGCTGACTGACCAACTGGCTCGCTGACCGGCCGACCCACTGACTCACTCGCTGACCGACCAACTGACTGACTCACTCTCACTGACCAACTGGCTCATTCACTGACTGTTTGTTTGTCAGCACTTTATCCTGTTTATGTTCCATTCAAGGGAAACTGTAATGCTAAAACATACAGAGACCTCATATACAATTGTGTGCTTCCACTTTGTGATGACAGTTTGGGGAAGATATGAGTGTAATGGTCAGGTATCCAGAAACCTTTGGCCATATAATGTCTAAATAAATTTGTGTGACGGTAGTTGTCACAATGTTGGCATTTTGTGATTAATTGAAATCTCTTGCACTTAAATTAAGCTATATTGTGACTTAAAGAAAACTGTGTATTGGACAAGGGTTGCATCAGGGATTGTGAAGTTTAAAATAGTATTTCAGTCATCATCCATAACATTACAGTGAATGTATCCCTAACAGTCGTTACATTCCTGCATCGTCCTGTTCTTGTTTGAATGTTTTGCTACTTGTGTGCTGTTTCTCAGGCTACATTCAGGGCATGAACATTATCATGGAGTCAGAGGTGTCGCTGACTGCAGCTCTGAGGACTGATTCCTTTGAGGAGGTGCTGATTGGTGAAGGTAGTATCCTCCTGAATTACATAAATATTCTCACAGTTCCCCAAGCATCCTTATGTCATCTTGATCTTCAGAAACAATTTTTCTCATTCTGTGTTGGAGAGTTTTGATAAACGGTTCTGACTAATCATGCTTAGGACTTTTTTTTTTTTTTTTCTTTAAATTATGAGCGCAAATAATGGAGAAAATTCCTTTTTCTCTTCCTTTTACATTTTTCTTCCTTAACTTCCATTCTTCAAACTCAGTCCACTGAGAATTGGGCTTGGTGTAACATTTTATCTTTAAAAGATCTGATAAGCTTTCACACGGACACTCAATTTTCTGCGCGTGTGTGTTTTAAAAATTATAATCATGATTTTGGTTCCTTGGTTAGGTTAACATATAGTTGAGTTCGGAAGTTTACGTGAATGTCATGATAATATTGGGCTTTCGGTGATGTCTTTGAACTGTTCTTTCTTTGTGACAGAATAATTGTACAACGTACATCTTTAATAGAAAAGAAAAAGTTTCACCTTGACCAGATGCTTTTGGTAGCCATCAGCAAGCTTCTGGCAGAATTCTGGTTGGATATCTGACCACTTTTCTTGGCAGACTTGGTGGTGTTCAATTAAATTTGTGTGTTTCATGGCATGGGCCTGACTTTTAAGCACAGTGTACATATCTTCAATAGGGTCGAGCTCAGGGCTTATTTTAAGCTTAATGTTCGCCTGCTTTCTCCTCCACAACCAGCTGTGATGTGTGTTTGAGGGTCACTGTCCTGCTGGAACACCCAGCTGTGTCCAAGTTTCAACCGTCTAGCTGATGGTTTGAGGTTATGCTGAAGAATTCTGAGGTAGTCCTCGTCCTTCATTATTCACTTTGTCCAAAGCACCAGTTCTACTGGCAGCAAAACAGCCCCAGAGCATGATGCTACCACCACCATGCTTAACAGTTACTAGAGTGTTCCTCTGTACCTTTGGTCATTGTGGCCAAACGACTCAATCTTTGTCTCATCTGACCATAAAACTTAACTCCAGAAGGCTTTTTGTCTGTCCATGTGGTCAGCTGCAAACTTTAGTCGAGATTGAAGGTGTTGATTTTTGGAACAGGGGCTTCTTTCTTGGATGGCAGCTTATTAGTCCATGGCGATGTAAAACTTGCTTGACTGTAGACAGTGACACTGGTGTTCCAGCAGCTTCCTGTGCCTTGGTGGTTCCTGTATTGTTCTGAACCAAGTTCCTCTCAGCTGAGAGTGACAGTTTGGGTCTTCTTCCAATAAAGTGGCTACACCTCCCAAGAACTTGTACTTGCATGCAGTTGTTTAGAAATGGCTCCAAAAGACATTCCTGATCCTCTTCCTCAGATCTGCACCGAGTTCCTTGGACTTTCCCATTGTACTGCGTGTTGGTCAGTTCAATGACTGCTCTCAAACAAACTCTTTTTATGTTTGCACAGAGAAGCTACCAGCTGTAATCAATTATGATCATGACAGGAAGTTAAGAGTCTTGGCCATGGCAAATTAAAAGACATTTTGGAACTTTCAGCGCCACTAAGTGGGTGGGTGTGTGTGTGTGTGTGTATTTTTGACATTGTATATATAATTCTGATCCTGTGTTGATTTTCAGAGAACTCAAAATAGATTAAAACTTTTGCACCAAACTCTTGTTTTATTTTCTATTAAAGATGTATGTTCTACAATCATTCTGCCACAGAAAAAGACCAGTTCACAGAACTCAATGAAAGCTTAATATTTCCATGACTTTCATGTCCATGAGGATATTCATGTCCCTCAATGTAAACTTCTGACTGTACTGTAATTAACTGTAGCATTGGTAAGTTTAGCTATTGACCTTGGTACTGTATATTAAATCATGAGCTTCATATTCATACATTTTGCTCTGTTGAATGCGTGTGTGTTTTTACATACAGTGGGGCAAAAAAGTATTTAGTCAGCCACCAATTGTGCAAGTTCTCCCACTTAAAAAGACGAGAGAGGCCTGTAATTTTCATCATAGGTACACTTCAACTATGAGAGATAGAATGGGGGGAAAGAATCCAGGAAATCACATTGTAGGATCTTTAATGAATTAATTGGTAAACTCCTCGGTAAAATAAGTATTTGGTCACCTACAAACAAGCAAGATTTCTGGCTCTCACAGACCTGTAACTTCTTCTTTAAGAGGCTCCTCTGTCCTCCACTCGTTACCTGTATTAATGGCACCTGTTTGAACTCATCAGTATAAAAGACACCTGTCCACAACCTCAAACAGTCACACTCCAAACTCCGCTATGGCCAAGACCAAAGAGCTGTCAAAGGACACCAGAAACAAAATTGTAGACCTGCACCAGGCTGGGAAGACTGAATCTGCAATAGGTAAGCAGCTTGGTGTGAAGAAATCAACTGTGGGAGCAATTATTAGAAAATGGAAGACATACAAGACCACTGATAATCTCCCTCGATCTGGGGCTCCACGCAAGATCTCACCCCGTGGGGTCAAAATGATCACAAGAACGGTGAGCAAAAATCCCAGAACCACACGGGGGGACCTAGTGAATGACCTGCAGAGAGCTGGGACCAAAGTAACAAAGGCTACCATCAGTAACACACTACGCCGCCAGGGACTCAAATCCTGCAGTGCCAGACGTGTCCCCCTGCTTAAGCCAGTACATGTCCAGTCCCGTCTGAAGTTTGCTAGAGAGCATTTGGATGATCCAGAAGAGGATTGGGAGAATGTCATATGGTCAGATGAAACCAAAATAGAACTTTTTGGTAAAAACTCAACTTGTCGTGTTTGGAGGAGAAAGAATGCCGAGTTGCATCCAAAGAACACCATACCTACTGTGAAGCATGGGGGTGGAAACATCATGCTTTGGGGCTGTTTTTCTGCAAAGGGACCAGGACGACTGAGCCGTGTAAAGGAAAGAATGAATGGGGCCGTGTATCGTGAGATTTTGAGTGAAAACCTCCTTCCGTCAGCAAGGGCATTGAAGATGAAACGTGGCTGGGTCTTTGGGCATAACAATGATCCCAAACACACCGCCCGGGCAACGAAGGAGTGGCTTCGTAAGAAGCATTTCAAGGTCCTGGAGTGGCCTAGCCAGTCTCCAGATCTCAACCCCATAGAAAATCTTTGGAGGGAGTTGAAAGTCCGTGTTGCCCAGCGACAACCCCAAAACATCACTGCTCTAGAGGAGATCTGCATGGAGGAATGGGCCAAAATACCAGCAACAGTGTGTGAAAACCTTGTGAAGACTTACAGAAAACGTTTGACCTCTGTCATTGCCAACAAAGGGTATATAACAAAGTATTGAGATGAACTTTTGTTATTGACCAAATACTTATTTTCCACCATAATTTGCAAATAAATTCTTTTAAAAATCAGATAATGTGATTTTCTGGATTTTTTTTTTTCTCATTCTGTCTCTCATAGTTGAAGTATACCTATGATGAAAATTACAGGCCTCTCTCATCTTTTTAAATGGGAGAACTTGCACAATTGGTGACTGACTAAATACTTTTTTGCCCCGCTGTACATACTACATATGTTAATCTTTAACATTTTATTAATTTCATCATACATGTGCCACACTGTCCACCCTTAATATTAATACATTTTCACATTTAAGAAATACTCACCAGCCACTTTAATAGGAACTTGTTTTTGATTCTAAGATCCCTGTTCTTGGCTGCAGGATGCTGAGATGCTTTTCTGCTCACCATGGTAATAAAGAGTTGCTATGAGTAATTATATCCTTCCTGGCAGCTCAAACCAATCTGTCCATTTTCCTCTGACCTCTCATCAACAAGGCGTTTGTTTCCACCCACAGAACTGGCACTCACTTGCCTCAATGTTTTTTTGTTTTTTGCACCATTCTGTGTAAACTCTACAGACTGCTGTGTGAAAACCCCAGGAGATCAGCAGTTTCTGAAAGACTCAAGCCAGTCCATCTGGCTCAAACCAACACCTACGCCACAGTGAAAGTCACACTTTGAGATCACAATTTTTCCCGTTCTGATGTTTGAACATTAGCTGAAGCTCTTGATTTGTATCTGCATGATTTGATGTACTGTGCTGCTGCCAAGGGATCGGCTGATTAGAGAACTGCATCAAACAGCAGGTGGATGGGAGTTCCTAATAAATTGGCCGGTGAATGTATAAACTTGGTTATCGATATGAAGGTAATTTTTTTTTTTCTGATTTAAAATTATTAATATTGATGGAAGTAAGTATTATCATGATCAAGTTTGGTCATTCTCATGCAGCGCCTCTGCTAATCAAGATTTTAATTCTGAGACTAAATGTCTTTCTGAATAAATGGGTACATTAACATGGCTGCGTTCTAATGTCACTTTTACTACACGACCATATTTTCTTACAGACATACTGACGGTGTCTGTATCAGACTCACACTGCACTATTTTGAAAATGAAGGATGTACCTGTGCCAGAAGACTCCTTACATGACGATGTGTCAAGGTTGATTTTTTTTTTTTTTCCCCCCTTGCATTATCCTGTTTTGTCTTTTGCTTTCTCAGACAGTTTCCTCCGTTTGAACACACTGCTTCTTTGTGTGTGTGTGTGTGTGTGTGTGTATTTATTTATCTTTTTAAAGGAACCTGGAATTCAGTTCAGACAACAGTCAGATGTCTTCATCAGGCAGAAACGATGCTATTTTATCTCGGATGTTGGATACATATGACTATATGACTCTGCTGTCACCAACAAATCTTTTATCTGATGACCAGTTGGCCCCTGTGTCGCCTGTCCAGCTTTCGTATCAGCAGCACGACTGTAGCCCCGCCTGTCTCCCTCACCTCCCGTCGCACTCGGACCACTTTCTCGGCCACAACCCCTTGCGAGTGCCTCTCCTCTGTCACTTCCAGCGGCAGTGTGCCAAGCCACTCATGCTTTCAGCACAGGAAGAATTGGACTTGGACGTGCTCTACAAAGCCCCGTGTGGGCGGGGCTTGCGCTGCATGGATGACGTGTATCAGTTCTTACAGCAGACTAAAAGCCTTGGGGTCCTGCAGCAGACCAACTTCAGCTTCAATCCACAGGTACTGCCAGAGCGGCAGGCCCAGCCAAGACCACTTGCCCCTGCTTCACCTCTTCCCACAACCAGTATTTTTGAGAGGGACATAAGCCGTGGGATGGAAGCTGTCCCGGTTACTCTCTGTAATGACTTGGATGGTGTACGGCCGAAAGAGTTCCGCTATCGTAAGGATCGCTGGCCCCACGGCTGCTTCTTAAGCAAGGCGCCATTTTTCCTGACCTGCTGTGACTGCACGGATGGATGCACGGACACTTCCAGCTGTTTGTGTCTTCAGCTGTCTTTAAAGGCCGGTGCAAAGCCAGACCAGCTTTACAGCCACCACCGACTAAATGAGCCTGTGTCCACGGGGTAAGAACATAAACAGCTCATGTTTTAGAAAATGAACAATACCTTGCTGATTTTATTTTAGTTTACTGTGAACAAAAGTAGCCAAAAAAAAAAAACCACACCCAACCACTAATGGAGTTTCCATTCACCTATTTTTATGTGAAAGGAAACACAGGAACTCTGCCTTTGCGTGCTGCAGCGGTATGTTTAATCTTCAACTAAGCAGAGATCACTTAGATTTGTCACTTTCAGATGACGGTTAAAACAGCATTGTACTCTTTCATTCAACTGCCAGGTTGTAGCTAATTTAACAGCATCACCGTGTGATCAACTCTCAGCATCCCACTTGGCATTTTGAGAAATAAAGACCTGTTTAACGTGCAGTAAAATGCATTTCCATGTAAGCTATACCAAATAGAGCTTCGTGGCATTGTACTAGAGGAAATACTGAAGGAAAATGGCGCTATAAAGAAAATTCTCACAAAGCAGAGAGAGAGAGAGAAAGAAAGTAACAAGGGCAAGCACAAGTCATATTGACTGTAATGACTATTTACAAGACAAGCTCACTTTCCTTCAGGGCTTTATAAACTCAGACCCGATGTTGCTGCAGGAATGAGCATTACTTTAAAGGTGGTTCATTTTTGTCACGCCCACCTTCTACAGTGAAAGAGGTTTCCAAAGACGTTTCCATCTCAGTTATCTGTAGATTGCACATGCAAGTGCGTTCTTCTTTACTTTGTTGTATTTTCAAAGCGTTTAAAGACCGTGAGGTATCGGGCAGCTCTGCTGTGACTTTTTAAACTAATTTAATTGGCCACTTGTGTAACACTTATAGTCGTCGGCGGCTGTCCATCACTAGCGATGATGACTGCTTCATTAGGATGCGCAGATGGGCCACGCGTAATTCTCCTCTCCTAACGAAGCACCTTGCACAGTAAGGTAAGACAAACGATGTTGTGCCCCCATCGTGTTGTCTGTCTGGACCTCCAGACCTGATGCCAAGTGGTGCACAAAAGTACCACAGACCTGACGGGTATGGAAGTTACCCCGCAGTGACAACTGACTTGCCACATGATGCCATCCACTGGCCATTTGATTGGCTCTTCAGCATGCCGTCTGGTGGTGTGCCATTGACCCTGTTGGGTTCATCTGCCACATTGCACCGAAAAACACCCTGCTCAGGCCTCAACGTTAACTTTTGACACCTCAAATGTTTGCCCCCCCCGAATTTCCTCATCTCATCTCATTATCTCTAGCCGCTTTATCCTTCTACAGGGTCGCAGGCAAGCTGGAGCCTATCCCAGCTGACTACGGGCGAAAGGCGGGGTACACCCTGGACAAGTCGCCAGGTCATCACAGGGCTGACACACAGACACAGACAACCATTCACACTCACATTCACACCTACGCTCAATTTAGAGTCACCAGTTAACCTAACCTGCATGTCTTTGGACTGTGGGGGAAACCGGAGCACCCGGAGGAAACCCACGCGGACACGGGGAGAACATGCAAACTCCGCACAGAAAGGCCCTCGCCGGCCACGGGGCTCGAACCCAGGACCTTCTTGCTGTGAGGCGACAGCGCTAACCACTACACCACCGTGCCGCCCCCCCCCCGAATTTCCTTTTGTCGTAAAATTTTGCGGTATTTCGGAAAGTTTTCAAGTACACGGTTCAAGGCAACACTGATGCGTTTTCTAAGGGTGCAATTCAGTTATTTAGACAAAAGTACGTTTTTTAAAAAAACATTTTATTTTTAAAAACATATTTATTTCTACAACAGAAGACAAAACAAGCCCTGAAAACATAAATCAGTACCATATATGTAAGATTTGCGTATGGTACTAATACGTAATACGTCTTTTTAAATAGAGTTATATTTATCTATGGGATAATTCACTATGTAAATGATCTGTATTTACTGTAGAGGGTGTGGTTTACTATTTGAGACACAAAAGCATGTCTTTCCATTTTACTGAATGTACTCACCACTAGCTTTTTTCTTTTCTTTCTTTGTTTATTTATTTATTTTTACATACAGTGCTCAGCGTAAATGAGTGCACCCCATTTGAAAAGTAGCATTTTAAACAATATCTCAATGAACACAATTTCCAAAATGTTGACAAGACAAAGTTTAACATAACATCTGTTTAACTTATAACGGGAAAGTAAGGTTAATAATATAACTTAGATTACACATTTTTCAGTTTTACTCAAATTAGGGTGGTGCAAAAATGAGTACATCCCACAACAAAAACTACTCCATCTAGTGCTTTGTATGGCCTCCATGATTTTTAATGACAGCACCAAGTCTTCTAGGCATGGAATGAACAAGTTGGCGACATTTTGCAACGTCAATCTTTTTCCATTCTTCAACAATGACCTCTTTTAGTGACTGGATGCTGGATGGAGAGCGATGCTCAACTTGTCTCTTCAGAATTCCCCATAGGTGTTCGATTGGGTTCAGATCAGGAGACATGCTCGGCCACTGAATCACTTTCACCCTGTTCTTCTTCAGAAATCCAACAGTGGCCTTAGATGTGTGTTTAATCATGTTGGACAAGTGCACGGCGACCAAGGACATGGAGTGATGGTAGCATCTTCTCTTTCAGTATAGAGCAATACATCTGTGAATTCATGATGCCATCAATGAAATGCAGCTCCCCTACACCAGCAGCACTCATGCAGCCCCACATAAGGACACTGCCACCACCATGTTTCACTGTAGGCACCATGCATTTTTCTTTGTATTCCTCACCTTTGCAACGCCATACATACTAGGCGGGCTTTTTTGTGCCTGGGCTTTAGGAGAGGCTTCTTTCGTGGACGGCATCCATGCATGCCATTCCTCTGCAGTGTACGCCGTATTGTGTCACGGGAAATAGTCACCCCAGTTTGGCTTTCTGCTTCTTTAGATAACTGCAGTGAACTTGTATGCCGATTTTCTTCAACCCTTCTCATCAGAAGATGCTCCTGTCGAGGTGTTAACTTCCGTGGATGACCTGGACGTCTCTGTGAGATGGTTGCAGTTCCAGCTTTCTTAAATTTTTGTACCACTTTTGCTACAGTATTCTGACTGATAAGTAAAGCTTTGCTGATCTTCTTGTAGCCTTCACCTTTGTGGTGTAAAGAAATTATTTTCTTTGGGGAATTCTGAAGAGACAAGTTGAGCATCGCTCTCCATCCAGCATCCAGTCACTAAAAGAGGTCGTTGTTGAAGAATGGAAAAAGATTGATGTTGCAAAAATGTCGCCAACTTGTTCATTCCATGCCTAGAAGACTTGGTGCTGTCATTAAAAATCATGGAGGCCATACAAAGTACTAGATGGAGTAGTTTTTGTTGTGGGGTGTACTCATTTTTGCACCACCCTAATTTGAGTAAAACTGAAAAATGTGTAATCCAAGTTATATTATTAACCTTACTTTCACGTTATAAGTTAAACAGATGTTATATTAAACTTTGTCTTGTCAACATTTTGGAAATTGTTTGTGTTCATTGAGATATTGTTTAAAATGTTACTTTTCAAAGTGGGTGGACTTATTTACGCTGAGCACGGTATATATGTGGACGTCCTGATGTCAACCCGGGAAAACGTAAAGGGCACCAGCGACCACTCATAGTGATGAAAAGCACAAATGCTCATGCGTACCTGAAGCGAGCCAATCAGAATCACCGTTACAAATCGGGAAGGAAAAAAAAACAAAATGGCGGTCACGGGAGGTGAGGATGCTGGTTAAATACGTCGTTTTTTTGTAATGTACTCACTTGAAAATCATTTTTATGCTTAAAGAAGCCAACCATAGGTACGCCCGAACGGGCCTAACTTGCTAAAATATATCTACCCAAGCATCTTGGTCGGGCATTCGGGCAACGCCTGGTGTTGAGGCTTGCTGCTGCCAGCACCTTATTGGTGATGTACTATGTAACCCATAGCTGGAACCCAGGCAGGTGCTACCACTCTGGGTCAGAGCGGACCTGGGAGCAACGGTGATTAAGGGGTAACTCCACTTTCCCCAATACTCAAGTCCTCCCAGACCTGAGACTCACCACCGGTTGCAGTTTGAAGTCCAAACCCAGGACTAAAGCACATATAGTACAAAGATTTACATTGGTTTTAAGTTTATTGAGTCTGAGTTTGTCAATAATGCAACAGTTGGCTGACATTAGAAGTCCACTGATATGCCTCTTAGCCTCCTATTGCTACTAATACGTACACTACCGTTCAAAAGTTTGGGGTCACCGAAACAATTTTGTGTTTTCCATGAAAAGTCACACTTTTATTTCCCACCATAAGTTGTAAAACGAATAGAAAATCTAGTCAAGACATTTTTCTGGCCATTTTGAGCATTTAATCGACCCCGCAAATGTGATGCTCCAGAAACTCAATCTGCTCAAAGGAAGGTCAGTTTTATAGCTTCTCTAAAGAGCTCAACTGTTTTCAGCTGTGCTAACATGATTGTACAAGGGTTTTCTAATCATCCATTAGCCTTCTGAGGCAATGAGCAAACACATTGTACCATTAGAACACTGGAGTGAGAGTTGCTGGAAATGGGCCTCTATACACCTATGGAGATATTGCACCAAAAACCACACATTTGCAGCTAGAATAGTCATTTACCACATTAGCAATGGATAGAGTGTATTTCTGATTAGTTTAAAGTGATCTTCATTGAAAAGAACAGTGCTTTTCTTTCAGAAATAAGGACATTTCAAAGTGACCCCAAACTTTTGAACGGTAGTGTATTAGCAACTGTACTAATAACTTGGTGAGGAGTGACGAAATGGCAGGTAGAACAACATGAAATTGGCAATGTTACACCACTGTTGACTTAACGTACAAGTTTTAAAACCCAGTGGTCCCCTGAAGTGCTTTCCTTTTTACATTACGCGTTTCGGGAATATTGCTTTGGAGAGAACAAAGAAGGAAGGGGCTGTATTTTTGTTTTTCAACAGCCATCTCCTTCTGATTATACCTTTTTAAGAAAACCTGACTGGATGGGACGGAAAATCTGGTCAAGTCTGTCCACAAAACTGAAACCGTTCTATTAAATAGTGTAATGAATAATGTGATAGTCTAGTACACTACCCTAGACGCACTATATACAGGATGGCATAATGTATTGACGTGTTGTATATTTAAATAATATTGGCTGGCTGGTATATCAGATATATTCCCTTCATATCATGCCAGCTGAATGGAATATATCTGACAGACCATGAAAAAAAAGCCAGCCAATGTTATTACATACACATTCTTGTCAGGTGTTCAACACGTCTTTCTCGTTCAAAATTCTCTCAAAATCTTCCGTATTTAATGAAGCAAACCCGGCAGCCATGTTTTTTTTTTTGTTTTTTTTTTTTTTGTTTTACAAATTCTCAGTTACTCGCTAGCGCGGAAGTTTTACCTCTCCGACGTGTGATGTAATGTTGTCTTGACAACCATGCAACATCGTGAACCATATTCAACGCTCATTCTCCGTTGGGTAGAGTGACGTAATACACGTAGGATAAGCGATATGCTAACGATATTGCATGCTATCAAACCTGTTAGAAGGGAATAGAATATGTTTTTATTCCAATGAAAAAGTGTCCTGTATCTGTAATAATTAATTTGATATCCTTCATCAAAAAATTCCTGTGCAGGAATTGGCCAAGGATGGCTCACGTGACGTAAAATAGTTCCACCATTGATTAAGCAGTGTATCTCATGACGTCAAAAATGGAAAGAAAAAAGAAAAGGATATGGTGCGAGTCAGTTGTGGTACTGTATATCCTGGATATACCATGAACTGATGTCACAGATTCAAGCGATACGGCCGACTCGAGTCACAGCTGTGGGTCTGCGAGCATTTCTGTGTGTAGAGCTACATATCAGGATCATGCCGAGCGAGGCAGGCGATAGCATGGTACATTGTACATGCGCAAGTCGAAGGTCACTCTGATGTAAAGAACAAACATGGCTGCCTCCAGTGAGTTTATGCCGAGATTCAATCTTAACACTTTTTTAGTTTGGAATTTTTTTTTTTTAAAAGATTTTTCACCTTTATTGGATAGGATAGTATAGAGACAGGAAATGAGTGGGAGAGAGAGACAGGGCGGGATCGGGAAATGACCTCGGGCCGGAATCGAACCCGGGTCCCCGGATTTATGGTATGGCGCCTTATCCACCTGAGCCACGATTAACATTAACATTTGATTAACATTAGTATTTGGTTTATTGATTTATATAATATTTTTCCCATATAAATTGCAGTAGTTGAAGTAGTTACAGTAGAATTAGAGTAGTTGACGGACACCTGACGAAACCAGACCAACTTTGCTTTGTATAATGTCCATATAACGTCTTCACAGGCTGTATGAATGTGGTCCATGGTGTGGGTGCCAGAAAAGCAGTTGTCAGAATCGTGTGGTTCAGCACGGACTCCGTGTCCGCCTGCAGGTGTTTCGCACCAATGACAAGGGATGGGGCGTGCGCTGCCGTGACGACCTCGACAAGGGCACCTTTGTCTGTACTTGCGCAGGTAAATGATCACGTAGCTTTGAGATGTGTGCGTATTTTTCCTGTATGACCTTTGAATATTGGAAAGCAAATGTATTTTCGTGTCACATCCTAGGTGTGGTCTTCAGACTCGAGCAGAACTTAGAGGAGCCCGTTCTCTCTAAAATCCAGAAGGAGGAGCAGCTGTCGGACGACGAGGTGGAGGTGGTGGAGGAGTGGACGCTTCCTTCAGGGCAGAAGAAAACAGTCACTGAGACACTGGACACCTCTCCACCTCTTTATGTTCCTGTCATTCAGAGGCCTGCAGACCAGCCATCTGCACCGCTGGATGGGCAGAGGGAACAGCTGGAACACTTGGTTAGTTATCATGTCTCATACTTTTGATATAAAAGAAAAGGGAATTGTAATTTTGTATTACATAACAGTTAGGTGCAGTTAATTAATCTGATTGATTGGACAAGCAGCGTTGTGGGAGTGTATGTATCACTCTGCTTGTCTGTGTTTGCTACGCAACGTTCTAGCAATTACATTGAAACAGTTACTACACTTAAAGCGAATGTAATGCCTCTAACGCTACGTTCACACTGCAAGGCTTAATGCTCAATTCCGATTTTTTTGTGAAATCTGATTTTTTTTTTGTGAGGTCGTTCACATTAACAAATATATGCGACTTGTATGTGATCCTCAGTATGAACGAAAAGCGACCTAAAAGTGTTCCGCATGCGCATTGCAGGATACGACGACGTCACACGCAGTGAGCATAGCCAGTGTTTACGGAAGTAAAACCGCCCGGTTGCGGTATGACCCATCCAATCTAGCTTGAATAGCTGCACCCCCCCCCAAATGGAAATCAGCTCCCTAACCTCTGCGTCCTTCCATTGAGAAGATTCAGAACCTTCACAGCCCGAAGCGTCCCTCGCATTGATGTCATGCGCAGGGGCGCAGATACGTTTTTTGAACTGGGAGGGACAAAAAACTGGGGGGGGGGACAAAGCTGCCAGCAAACCAACCCCAACCCCGATATGCCTGTCAAACTTGTTGTTAGTAACCATAGCAACCAAGCTCGAGCTCGCAACCTGTGCAGTCTACGCAGCTCAACCAACCGAATATCAGTCTTTGTTTTGTTTTATGTGAGTTGTTGCAACTATGTATACACTGCTGTGCACCTCAATAAACCGAATGGTAATTAGTCTTTTGATTTTTCCGTGAGGTTTGCCTTATGCAAAGAAAGACAGCATAGACGTTTTTTCCTCCCTATAAGTGGGGGAGACCGAACGAGGTGAATTTAAATCTGGGTGGGACGAGTCCCACCCTCTATCTGCGCCCGTGGTCATGCGCCATGTTGTTGTAACTTTTTTTTGAGAGACCCGCCGCCTACTTCAGCGCAGAATAGTGACGTTTGTGGCTTGTTAATGACGTGTAAGTCGGATGAATGCGACCTGGCGGTTCAGACTGAAGTCGCATATGAAAAGAGCGGATAGGAATCGGAATTAGGACCACATATCCAAACGGCCTGGGTCGGATTTGAAAAAATCGGATCTGTGTCGTTCATATTGTCAATAAAAGATCGGATACAGGTCACATATGGGCGAAAAGATCGGATTTGAGTCACTTCAGCCTGCAGTGTGAACGTAGCCTAAACCCCACTTTTTTCCATGTACAAAGCAACAATCATGATGTTGATTGACCATGTGTTTTTGAACCATGATTGATCCGGAAGATCCCGAAAGGGTTTGTGATGTCGCATGTGTAACAATCCGGGTATCAGTTTCATTCCCGTGCGCAGCAGTGGTTAGACCAGTCTCGATATAGAATCACGTTTTGGAGAGAATTCTGATATCGATTGGGATTCTTATATGTCAGATGAAGCGGCAGATGATTATCAAGGGTATTCTAGAGTAAACGGTTATTTTTTTGAGCCCCCAAGACGAGAAACAGATGCCGGTTCACTCAGTTCACGACAGTCCCGCTCACCGCACCACCAGCCAGAGAGAACCGGAAACACAGATCGGTTTGTAGATTTTTATTCTAAGCCGGCTGCTGCAAAATATATGGAAAATATTTCCATGTACCTCAATAAATGCAGAAATGTAATCTTTAAAATGTACACTTGTCAGTGTAATTACTGAAAGAAAATTTGAAGACGTGGGCGATAATCGGGGAATCGACGAACTGTTCAAATGTCTTATCAAATGTCATTTATTAAATCAATGGGTTTCTTTTTACTCCAGTAATTCCCCGTTGTTCTGGTGGTGATGAATCAGATTTATTATAAAGAGGTGTTCACACGGCAACTTTTACTCCGGTGTAGCACCGGGGCTGCCCTGGTAGAGCGTTCACACGGTACAAAGTTATACCGGTGTCGCCCCTGAAAGCTGCTTAAACCGGTGCAAATCTAACCCTGCTCGGGAGGTGGTTTAAGAAATTTACTCCGGAGTAAATGCTAGTTTGCGGGGCAGCACCGATATAAAATGGGACGTCTGAACGCTACGGGGTAGACTCGCTACGCGTGAGGAGAGTTGATTACATACAGGCACTGCATAATTTGCATCCTGGTATTTTGCGCTTCCAAAATGGCGAATATCAACAACAACAGATCTGCGTGTCTTCCAGTGTTGCCAGATTGGGCGGTTTTAAGTGCATTTTGGCTGATTTGAACATATTTTGGGCTGGAAAATGTCAGCAGTATCTGGCAACACTGGTGTCTTCATCCACGTTGTTTTCCCGGCACTTGGTGATGCCATGACAACCGGGAAAAGGAAGTACATTTTCACGCATGTGCATATTTCATTTCCGCATTATTACTATTGTATAGCACGGTCGCAAAAACTGCCGTGTGAACGCAAGTGGGGCTGCACCGGTGCTAACACGCTTCTCTCTAGTAAGCAGGGTTGTGACGTGTGAACGCTCCACAACATTTACACCGGTGTAAGATATATCGCAACAAAATACATCAGTGCAGCATTGATACAAATATGTGCCGTGTGAACACCCCTTTAGTAGGTGATGCGAAATCTGCCTGCGTCGTTTGCACAAACCTCACCCACTGTCGCTTTAGATTAGTGTCGTTTCTCAGAAATTCGTGAACTGAATGTCCTGTCGTATATAGGTTTGAACATTCAAACGCAACACGGCGCTTTCATGTTATTTTTGTAAGATTCCGACAACAATATCCAATTTCAGCGAGTAAACAAGCACGGAGTCAGATGAACCGAAATGACCCAGATAACCGGGGTTCCACATATGACATCATGCGAGATTAGCCCTGAGGCAAGGCTGCCTTTTTCCGGGATCCGGACGCTGCGATTTATCAATAGTTTTTTGTGTTTGATAATAAAATAACAAATAATTAATATTATTTCCCCGCCTGCTTTATTAATTCATTTTGGTCGTTACTAATGATATATATTCATTTTAAAGCATTACAATAAGGCATTACATACGCTTTAAAACAGGCGTAAAACTCCATCCAGCTGTGGCTTCTGTCTGAACTGTTTCTGTTGACGGAACAAAACTAAACAGTTTTTGTCCATATCAGCATGTTGTGATCAATACTCTGCTGGTATTCAGTATAACGGTGAGATACTGCTTAAACAGCCTCATCATAATCTCAAGGAAAAGGACACATAAGCGCGTGTACGCCAATAAATTGAGATCTGAGATGGGAACATGCAAATCTGAAATTCACTGAACCTTCACCAGTAAACTAGTGTTGCAGGCTTTGTTTTTATGATGCAGTTATCCTTGGAGCAAAATCATTACATTTACAAATTGCTCCATTTCCTCCCACCAGACAGCTCTCTCCATCACACAGCTACTAGCCAGGTTTCCTCCGTGGCACGTGACGCTAACCGTCCGCGTGTTTTTGAACTGCTGCTCATGCAGCATCAGGGGCGATGTAACACTCGGAGGCAAGCGTAGTCCAACCATTTCTGTACGCATGAGCTCACACGCACTCATGATTGGCTAGTGTCGCTGTTATTGACCGCGCAGAGAGAGGATGCCATCCCTCCCTCCATCTCTTAACACTCGGCCTCAAACGGCTGTGGCGTCGTCGGGAGCCCCAGCACGGATTTTTAAATCGCAGCGTATCGATTCTTTTTCTAAATCAGATGTCCCATGTTGATTTTGCAGGATAACCAGGAGGAAATGAACACCTGTTCATCACCTAATCCCAATCACACAGGTAATACTTGTGCCTCATACTCATTAAAGAATGATAAAAGGATCGTTCATAGAGAAGTCATTTTTATATTTAAGTTTTTCCAGGAAATTGAGCCTACATGAACTGATGGCCTGTGTGTGTGTGTGTGTGTGTGTGTGTGTGTGTGTGTGTTTTTTGTTTAAAAAAAATGCTATAAGCCTTAAAGGAGTACGCCACCCCCAGGTGAAATTGAGTCAGTCCCTGCAGTCCCTAGAGTTGGATGAGTGAGCCAAAGCGTTTTGTAGCTGACCCAGCCATTGCCCTGATCTAGAAACGCCCCAGTTAGCTTAGCTTAGCGTAGTCGCTGTAATCCGGCGTGTCCAGCTAGCATGTCGTTGCAAAAGTGAATCAAATAACTCAAGATTTTTTATAATTATTTCTCATGACCTGTACATTCACATCGAGTACACATCAGTGCAAATTAACACGAAGGGATTTACTAGACCAATTTATATCTGGAACTATTTTCGGCCACAGCACAGGCAAAGCACCGCTGCAGGCGCAAAGACACCACGCAGCACCACAACTTAGTAGTCACGCTGGTGTATTGACAGAAGTTGAGGGTTTTCAGGTGCTGCGTGGTGTCTTTGCGCCTGCAGCGGTGCTTTGCCTGTGCTGTGGCCGAAAATAGTTCCAGATATAAATTGGTCTAGTAAATCCCTTCGTGTTAATTTGCATTGATATGTGTACTCGATGTGAATGTACAGGTCATGAGAAACAATTATAAAAAAATCTTGAGTTATTTGATTCACTTTTGCAACGACAATGCTAGCTGGACACGCCAGATTACAGCGACTACGCTAAGCTAAAGCTAACTGGGGCGTTTCTAGATCAGGGCAATGGCTGGGTCAGCTACAAAACGCTTTGGCTCACTCATCCAACTCTAGGGACTGCAGGGACTGACTCAATTTCACTTGGGGGTGGCGTACTCCTTTAAATATTGGCCATGTACGACAAGACTGAGTGGAATAACTGTTTTATTCTATCCACATTCACTGGATTTTGAGAAACAGCATTTTTAATCGGCAAAACGACCGTAGCAATTTGTGAAAAATTCTAAAATAGTAATTCTTGAAAATTAAAAAAGAAACTTGCCTACCATCAAATTTTTGTTGCCTTTTTTTTTGGGGGGGATTCTTCTTCTTTAGGGTTTTTTGGTGGTTGGCAAACCAACTTAAAGGTGCATTACCGCCATCGACTGTGCTGGAGTGTAGAACAGGAGATATTGGGTGGGGGATGATGACTATTCTTTTCAGCTACAGTTAGGTCCATATATATTTGGCCACTGACACAAATTTTGTTTTTTACCTGTTTACTGAAACATATTCAAGTTATATAATGGACATAAAGTCCAGACTCAGCTTTCATTTGAGGGTATCCACATTAAAATTGGATGAAGGGTTGAGGAGTTTCAGCTCCGTAACATGTGCCACCCTGTTTTTAAAGAGACCAAAAGTAATTGGACAATTGACTCAAAGGCTATTTCATGGGCAGGTGTGGGCAATTCCTTCGTTATGTCATTCTCAATTAAGCAGATAAAAGGCCTGGAGTTGATTTGAGGTGTGGTGCTTGCATTTGGAAGATTTTGCTGTGAAGAAAACATGCGGTCAAAGGAGCTCTCCATGCAGGTGAAACGAGCCATCCTTAAGCTGCGAAAACAGAAAAAACCCATCCGAGAAATCGCTACAATATTAGGAGTGGCAAAATCTACAGTTTGGTACATCCTGAGAAAGAAAGAAAGCACTGGTGAACTCATCAATGCAAAAAGACCTGGACGCCCACAGAAGACAACAGTGGTGGATGATCGCAGAATAATTTCCATGGTGAAGAGAAACCCCTTCACAACAGCCAACCAAGTGAACAACACTCTCCGGGAGGTAGGCCTATCAATAACCAAATCTACCATAAAGAGAAGACTGCACGGTGCAAGCCACTCATAAGCTTCAAGAATAAAAAGGCTAGATTGGACTTTGCTAAAAAACCCAACACAGTTCTGGAAGAGCATTCTTTGGACAGATTAAACCAAGATCAGCCTCTACCAGAATGATGGAAAGAAAAAAGTATGGCGAAGGCGTGGTACAGCTCATGATCCAAAGCATACCACATCATCTGTAAAACACAGCGGAGGCAGTGTGATGGCTTGGGCATGCATGGCTGCCAGTGGCACTGGGTCACTAGTGTTTATCGATGATGTGACACAGGACAGAAGCAGCCAGATGAATTCTGAGGTATTCAGAGACATACTGTGTGCTCAAATCCAGCCAAACTGATTGGTTGGCATTTCATAATACAGATGGACAATGACCCAAAACATAAAGCCAAAGCAGCCCAGGAGTTTATTAAAGCAAAGAAGTGGAATATTCTTGAATGGCCCAGTCAGTCACCTGATCTCAACCCAATTGAGCATGCATTTCACTTGTTAAAGACTAAACTTCAGACAGAAAGGCCCACAAACAAACAGCAACTGAAAACCGCTGCAGTAAAGGCCTGGCAGAGCATTAAAAAGGAGGAAACACAGCGTCTGGTGATGTCCATGAGTTCAAGACTTCAGGCAGTCATTGCTAACAAAGGGTTTTCAACCGAGTATTAGAAATGAACATTTTATTTACAATTATTTAATTTGTCCAATTACTTTTGAGCCCCTGAAATGAAGGGATTGTGTTTAAAAAATGCTTTAGTTCCTCACATTTTTCTGCAATCATTTTGTTCAACCCACTGAATTAAAGCTGAAAGTCTGAACTTCAACTGCATCTGAATTGTTTTGTTCAAAATTCATTGTGGTAATGTACAGAACCAAAATTAGAAAAATGTTGCCTCTGTCCAAATATTTATGGACCTAACTGTATTTCGGTTTCTTTTAAATACTTGATGACAATTTTTGGGGTTTTGTTTTCAAGTAGTTATCCCCCGCTGGCTGAAAGGCCCGAACGGGGATTATGTCATGGCGATGTCCTTCTGTCCCGGGAAGAGTACTCACCTTCTGAAATCAACTCCTCTCACAGTTTTTGGAGGAATTTCACGAAACTTGGCAGGATTCCTTGTTATATGTCAGTAATACACATGTTGCAATTTCATTCAATTCAGTCGCATTTTACCAGAGTTATGGCCGAGTTGCCAGCGAGGGATATTGTGCTCTCCGAGCACTCTTGTTTTTATTTTGTCCTTGGTTGGTTCAGCAACACGCGCCGCCATTTTGTTTTTCTCTACTCACGGTATACGAGCTGATAGCCTAGTACTAGAGTAGCCAATCAGAGCGCACGATTGCTCATATCCAGTGAATGTGGATAGAATAAATAATACATATTTATTTGTGTAGAAGTCAAAGCCCAACATAATGAAGGGGTGGTGAGGAAGAGGCTCCGGTTGGATGACGAGGGAAATGGTGGTGTTGTACGTCAAGATCAGATGGTTCCTAAAGCAGAAAGGAAACCTGGCTGTCAGGAAAAAATGTATTATCTTGATGCCTCAAAAGAAGGAAATGTGGCAAGGTTTATTAATGTAAGTAGAACAGAGTTAAATTTCGTTTAAACGGATAGGTGTTTGTGTTGTTCTAACGTTATCTCTTGTTTTGACCCCACAGCACAGCTGCAATCCCAACCTCTTTGTCCAGAATGTCTTTGTTGATACCCACGATCCCAAATTCCCAGTAATTGCTTTCTTTACATGCAAGTAAGTTCCTCAGGAGGATGGTACTTAAATTGCATATATCAGTAGATGCAACAGTCAAGCACTGTTTGGCATTTTTAGTCCTCGTTCAGTAAAATCCTGTGACTCAAGTTGATCAGTCAAGTTCATAAGATCTGTGCAGTTGGTTAACTTGCTCTTCTGTGCAGCACTTTTAGATCATGGGATTTACTTGTATTATTTTCCACCTCCGCACGTCTATCTCAGTTTAGTAGCTAAACGTGCTTTCTAAGGGTGTTTTCACACCTGGTCCCCTTTAAAGGAACCAGACTCAGTCCTCTTTAAGTGGACCAAAAAGTGGACCAACAGAAAAAGAACTCAGTTCTTTTTGTGTTCACACTGTGAATTTATTACAAAGAGGACTGGGTTCTCTTTCTGGTCCAGTTGAGCTTTGATGGGGCCTCAGTCCTCTTTCTGTTCACACCAGGTCCTCTAGAGCCCTCAGACCCCCAGTGCACGGAATTCTGGGTAATTTTCTCTTGAATCAAAATGTCTGCTGCCATGCTTGCCCTGCTGTATTCTTTGATCAAAATAGTGCGGATTAAGGAAAATAAATTTATTCCAGCGGCTGTGGTAAGTTCCAAAAGGAAGTTGAGTTTCCCTGCTACAGTCACGTGACCAACTACGGCAAACAAAGAAGGTTAAACTACAGTGAAAAAGGCGAAGTGAACCCGGTGCGCTTTTTGTTCACAATGCGCAGATTAGGCGAACCGTACCGTTGATTTTTAGCGAACCGTACTGAGACCACCTCCTGAGGTGGTCTCAGTTCGGTTCGCTTTAAAGGGGTCTGGGTACGGTTGGAGTGTTCACATATGCGCAAAAAATGCTGATTCATCGATCTGAGTTCGGTTAGATGGCTGAAAGGGACCAAGTGTGAAAACACCCTAAGACGCACCCCTCCACCCCCTTTCCAACCAGTGATGTGACTTGTTTGACTGTTTTACAGGCCAATCAGGGCGGGGACTGAGCTGACCTGGAATTATTCCTATAAAACAGGAAGTGATCCTGAGCACGAGGTACCATGTTTGTGTGGTTCGAAAAACTGCCAAGCGGTTATCATCTGATCATATGACCACACATGGGGAAGGTTAGGTCACCAATCAGGGGAAACAATAAGATGTAAGGCACAGGAAAGCTGGCACAACTGTGGATAAGAAATCTGTGCCACGTGGTTCATTGGAGTATTTCAGTAATAAAAGCGAACTGGTGAAGACGGTTGGTGTTTGATGGTATTTGTCTGGTGATTCTACACGGTTCTACTACAAACTGTTATTCTTTAATGGTTAGTATAACAGCAATGTTTTGGGTTGTTTTTTTTTTTAGTACAATCTTTGAAATAAAAGATTTCAGGGGAAAAAAAAAATGTCTGGATCTTTCACAGCTTTGACATGTTTGCACTCTTGGGTGCTAATATGGAATAAAGATATACTGATCCTCAAACCATTGTTCTGTAAATGCACTGTGTAATGTAATTTATAGTTTTATGAATTAAAACTGTATGAAAGGTCTCTAAATTGTGCTGCCTCCAGCTTGTCTTGGTTTGGTTTCTGTTGTAATGTCTGCCTATTGAAGAAAAGGGGTGTGTGTGTGTGTGTGTGTGTGTGTGTGTGTGTATAAAATTTAAAAAGCTATAAGCCTTAAAGGAGATGCGCAGAACCTTTATTTTTAAATAAATCTCCGTAGTATCTCCGTCCTTGACTCTTGTATGCTGCATAAATGGGAATTTAAAAAATATATATTTTTGAGAGTTAAAATCGACCGCAAAGTTGGCATTCGAGCTGAGCCAGCCAGCCCTGAGTGCATGACGTCACAGCGGTAACCGGTTTTAAGGCCGAGGCCTTTTACCAAAGTCATATACAGTGCCTTGCAAAAGTATTCATACCCCTTGAACTTTTTCACATTTTTCCACCTTACAACCACGAACTTAAAAGTTTTTTATTGAGACTTTGTGATAGACCAACACAGAGTAGCACATAATTGTGAAGTGAAACAAAAATGATAAATGGTCTTCAAAATTTTAAACAAATAAAAATCTGAAAAATGTGGTGTGCATTAGTATTCAGCCCCCCTGCATCAATACTTTGTAGAGCCACCTTTTGCTGCAATTACAGCTGCAAGTGTTTTGTGGTATGTCTCTACCAGCTTCGCACATCTAGACACTGAAATTTTTGCCCATTCTTCTTTGCAAAATATCTCAAGCTCAGCCAGATTGGATTGTCCTGTGCACAGATTCTCCCACTTGAGCTGTGGATTTCTGCAGCTCCTCCAGAGTGATCATGGGCCTCTTGGCTGCTTCTCTGACCAGTGCTCTCCTTGCTCGCTCTGTCAGTTTAGGTGGACGGCCATGTCTTGGTAGGTTTGCAGTTGTGCCATACTTTTTCCATTTTTGAATGATGGATTGAACAGTGCTTCTTGAGATGTTCAGAGCTTGGGATATTTTTTATAACTGTAACAAGAGTTCTAAGTGGGTGGAGCACAGAAGCACGGCAGGCCAGAACTGAGTTCTCAACAGACTCTTTATTATAGCTTTTCAGCTTAAACTATTCACATACACACACGCACGCACACAAATATCCAGGTTGGGGAGAAGCTCCCTTCCTCCGCTCTCCCTCTCCTCTTATAGGGCGCGGTCACTGGGGAAGACACACAAACACAGGTTAATGCCCGTCAGGTGCAGTGATTCCGCCACTTACCTTCCCCGACTCCGCCCTCCATTCACAGACCAACGCTTGACCACGCCCCCGCTGCCACAATAACCTAACCCTGCTTTAAACTTCTCCAGAACTTTATCCCTGACCTGTCTGGTGAGTTCTTTGGTCTTCATGATGCTGTTTGTTCTTCAGTGTTCTCTAACAAACCACTGAGGCCTTCACAGAACAAGTGTATTTATGCTGAGAGTAAATTACACACAGTAGGACTCTATTAACGAATTAGATGACTTCTGAAGGCAATTGATTGCACTGGATTGTATAGAGATCTTGCAGTCACGTGACCGGAAAGTACACAGCCGCCATCTTGTCGGTAAAAAACACAGCTGAATACTGCTGCACTCGTGTACAGAATGGATCAATTTCAACCGACGGACTACACGGCTCAGTTTTCTAATGAACAGATAACTAGATATATGTCTAAAATAAACGATCTACAGATTAGTGACCCTTATCGATTACCAGACGGAGTTTTCACGACCGTGTCGGTGGATGTTGAACTGCCAGCGGAATACCCAGACGTGTATAATTACCTCATTAACTTTCCCTCGCTGTTCAGTGGTGAAGCACTGCGTGCTTATAAATCTCTGGACAGTTATCTTTACAGGAATTCAGGATTTGTCAGCCGCGGCATCTTGTAAACAAGAAAATAACAGTCCTCATTGGATGGGTAAGTCACTTAAGTATTGAGTATAGCACTGACCAGCCGATTATAGAATAGAATAAGGTAATTCCAGCTGTAATTCCAAATCGTCCGTGTTGTTTACCATGGATCTGACGTTGGAGAGGTAGAGGCTTAGTAGTGGAGATCTGAGTGGCTGTTTTCTGAGCTTAGTCAACAGGCCGGCTCTGCAGCCTCGCTTTTGCTTCCGCTCCCGGTGCCGCCTCCTTCGCTTTGCTTCCGATAACAGTCCACGGAGACCCCGCTGGTCTCGCTATCTCATCCGGAAGGTTGTGCATGCGATGGAAATCGCTACAAACTGTCATTTTCTGCTGGAAACCCATGTCCAGTAAGTCCATACGGTTGTAGTGGATATTGAAGTCCGGTACAGACGAACAACACGCAAAAATACACACAAAAAACATAAACGTGCACAGGTAGGGAGAGCTTGTAGCTGCAGCCGTTGTAGTAGAATTGTATATAGTAGGGTTTTCCAGAAGAAAAGGTAGAAGTAGAAGGCAGAAATATGGCGTTTGACCGACAAGATGGCGTCTGTCACAATCTGGATCGGCTGTGACGTCACATGCAAGTGCTCCATTGAGAGGTATCGGAGTACAGGGGGCTGAATACTAATGCACACCACATTTTTCAGATTTTTATTTGTTTAAAATTTTGAAGACCATTTATCATTTTCGTTTCACTTCACAATTATGTGCTACTCTGTGTTGGTCTGTCACATAACATCTCAATAAAAAAACTTTTAAGTTTGTGGTTGTAAGGTGGAAAAATGTGAAAAAGTTCAAGGGGTATGAATACTTTTGCAAGGCACTGTAAATAAACATTTATGGTGAAAGTAAGAAATCCTGTTACCGACTTGCTCAACTAAGACTGATTTGACTTCATTGATTGTGGGTTGACTCTCATTAAAACAGGATAGGTGCTATAACTTATGCAACATGTACATGCATGCATTTTCACTGATAAAACGTAAAAGGCTCATTAAATAATCAGATGAACTGAGACAATCACATTCTGAAGCAAATTAAATAATCTTATACCGCTAACTTAAATACACAATACAAGTTACACGTATTAATCTAAATGCAGGTAAACAATGAGTTTTTTTGTTGTTTTGTATCCAAATGAGAGTCGGAGCTTTACCCATCTGTGTTCTCACTTCTTGAAGGCCAATCTTGTTGCTGATTGTTTTGAAACAATCTGACTTTCAGTTGTTCGTTCAGTTCTCTGTTCATTCGCTTCTTCCACGTAAGAGCGAGATATTGTTGCTGAGGCAAGCATATCCAGTGGAGAAATCAGACAGCTGGTCCACTCATTCTCCATACGGAGTACTCCGCCATTACTGCTCGGCTCAGGCAATTACTGAAACCCGGTACGGAACGTCACTGGTTTTAGCAACAACCGTGGGGAGGTCGTTGCCTGAGCGATAATGTTCCGTCCCGGGTTTTGGCAACAACCCTCGGCTCACACTCCGGGAGAACTGATGCAACTGAACTTACTTTCCTTTTCTTGTAGTTTTCTTTTCCTTTAACTGTTGGTACTGCACCCTCTTTCAATACGGGCTTATAGCCAACGCTCCTCAACAGATCAGAGGTCTCGTATGAGTCCTCAGTAAAATGTGCAGAGCAGAGGAGAGACCGCTTCGTAGGCGCCCAATGTGCCCGTGAATTTCTTGCAAAACGCGTCCAGATCTTTGCAGTTTGAACATTCTTGGGCCATGAATGCAACGTAAATCCACCTTCTGTTGTGTTGCTGCACCGGCCAGCAACACATCTACGTGGCATGGTGATAAATTGGCTCAAAATGGAGGATCGGAGTTGCAGTCAGCTCTGCGCTTTAGTATAGCGGAATTGGCGATGAGACCGATAGACTTTTTGTTGTGATGTCACATATGTCAAGGTCGTTCACTCAGACCGCTACCTATATAAATCATTTTAATTGTAAAAATTACTATATTAGATTTATTGTTAATGCTTAAAACTATTCCTGTGCCGTTCTTGAGGTCTCAAGGCATTTATAAACGAAAAGTGAGGCCATCACCTTTAAATATTGGCTATAAGCCATGTACGACAAGATTGAGTCGAATAACTGTTTTTATTCTTTCCACATTCACTGGATTTTGAGAAACGGCACATTTTTATTTTTTGCAAATTTGATAATTTTTTACAAAACATCCGACAAAATCATTTCCGCTTAGGCAGACTTTTTAAAAACCTATCGATAGCTGCACGAATTGACTTTAGTGGTTTTGTTTGTTTTGTTTTGTAGAAAGTGCTGTATTGCTGTCGTGCCGAGGTATAGAATGGCATTAGACATTTGTTTAATTCTTCCTTGGACATTTCAGTTATGTAATTTTCAAACTACTTTGAGTTTTTGAACCAGTTTTTTTTTTTTTTTAAATCAAGTTCTAATGCTTAAAAGATGAAGAATGTAAACAAGCTGGCGAAATGACTAACAATTTGTGAAAAATCCTATAATAGTAATTCTTACCATCAAATACTTTCATTCCATATTTTGTTGCTTTTTTGTATTTTTTTTTTTCAGGTTTTGTTAAGTAGTTTTTATTTTGTCCTCGGTTGGTTCAGCAACACGCTCCGCCATTTTGTTTTTCTCTACTCATGGTGTATGAGCTGATAACCTAGTAGTAGGCAATCAGAGCATACACTTGCTCACATCCAGTGAATGTAGATATAATAGATAGATAGATAGATAGATTTTTAAAAAATTTGTTTTGTATTTTGAGACACAATATATATAGTGGAGCCTATTCCTCATCACTGGTACACTTTATGACCTGAACATCCACCAAATTCTTCTACAAAAAAACAGATACGTTGAGGGATGTGATGTAAATCAAGGTCTTTTTAATTTGTCATTTCAACCCTATACAGTTGTATATTTACAACTGTAAACTCATGCTGGGTAGTCCGTTGGAGTCGGATATAGTCAAGTTTTATTTTCCAGGGAACAGACATTGGAGAATAGACTGGATTGGAGAGCCAGCTGGCTAGGATTAGCTGTTAGCCTAGCACGGACACCCCCACGCTTGCTGCGTTTCCACCTCCTCGCACATTGCTTCCGATGACGACTCCTTGTGTCACGGGGCTCAGGCGAGGCTGAGGACTGGAGGCCTGTTCCTCGCAGCAGGCCGAGGTTGTGTAGTTTCTCCAGCAGATCATCTTTTATGATGTTTTCTGCATGGTATCTGTATTGTAGGAGTATCTGGCAATGGTAGACACGAACACCAGTTGATCTGGTGTCCATGTGCTATACAGGGTCAAGCAAAGGAACAAAAGGACACAAAAAAGCACTATTTTGGATCCGGAGAGGCCGCTGTGTGTGTTGCCACCGCACCGCCATCTTGGAATGGTCAGCATGTGGGAAAAAATAATAAATGCTGGGGTTGCCGTTTTTATTCCAGATAGGACTAGTTCATAAAATACCCTGTGGTTGCCATCATGCTGGTTTATTGCAAATATTTGCAAATAAATTTAATTTCTATAAACAAAGGTAAAATGTGAGTTCAGACAGTGTGACACTGTTTCTGATGTACAGACTCCTTTCTGTACAAATATCCAGGTTTCGATTTAGACCAATTACATTACATTAATTGCATTTAGCAGATGCTTTTATCCAGAGCGATGTACAACACGCAGCCTGGGGAGCAATTGGGGGTTAGGTGACTTGCTCAAGGGCACTTCTGCCATTCATGCTGCTCCAGGGAATTGAACCGGCAACCTTTTGGTCCAAAAGCTGCTTCTTTAACCATTAGGTCATGGCTTCCCCCAAGTAGCCATACAGATTCCTAGTAGGGTTAAAGAATTCCTTCTTACACACCAACTTCCCCAACAGTATTAATCAAGTTTAATAATGTTATCCTGGCGGCATGGTGGTGTAGTGGTTAGCACGGTCACCTCACAGCAAGAAGGTCCGAGTTCGAGCCCCGTGGCCAGCGAGGGCCTTTCTGTGCGGAGTTTGCATGTTCTCCCCGTGTCCGTGTGGGTTTCCTCCGGGTGCTCCGGTTTCCCCCACAGTCCAAAGACATGCAGGTTAGGTTAACTGGTGGCTCTAAATTGACCGTAGGTGTGAATGGTTGTCTGTGTCTATGTGTCAGCCCTGTGATGACCTGGCGACTTGTCCAGGGTGTACCCCGCCTTTCGCCCGTAGTCAGCTGGGATAGACTCCAGCTTGCCTGCGACCCTGTAGAACAGGATAAAGCGGCTAGAGATAATGAAATGAGATGTTATCCTTCGCCCAAATGAAGTTTGGAGGGGGATATAGAAACGGGGTCCGTCTGTCCCTCCCCGGGCCATATCTTTAAAACTACTGAAGATATCTTCATGAGGCTTGGTATACATACCGGTATCAAGCAACATGTGAACTGGTGCCTTTTGCTATTTTGGATTTTTGAAAAAAAAAAAGTATTTCTAAGAGCAATATTCGTTTCTGGAGCATATATCCAAAATTATTCATGATATGGATTTGAACCTTGGTGTACATGTTAACAAGGTGGTGTAGATGTGCCTTTTCATACTAAGAAATTTGAGAAATTTTAATTTTTCATGTTTCCATGGAAACAATTTCAGACTTAGGCTCTCAGGTTAGTCTTACGGGTAGGTTTTGTTTCTGGAGCAGAATTAGAAAACTATGACTGGTACGGTCTTGAACGTTGGTATAATGTGTTGATTGAGTAAGGTATATGTGCCTCTTGATACTAAGAAATGTGAGAAATTTTAATTTTTAGCTCCCCTGGACCAAAGGTCCGGTGGGTTTATGCCATGGGCTGCTGAGGTCAGTGTAAAGAGGTAGGGTTGGGTTCCTGCAGCAGAACTTGAAAAATGTGACAAATAATATCTTGAAATTTGGTATATAGGGCAGGGGATCTAGATGACTCTGTTTTCTTGTTTTACAAGTGTTTGGGTTTAGATAATGCCACAACGGTTTGATTTGAAAGATTGTCAGGCAAATAAGCTGGAGGAAATGAAAGAAAGCACAAAAAGTAGGCTACACCAGTTCTTCTGAACTTGTGGGTGAAGACACATAAAATGTGTCACAGATGTAGTTCCCACAAAAAGGTAACTGAAAATTTAGAAACTTTTTTTTTTTTAATCAAGGCCTTTAGCAAAGCTGGTTCTTCAGTTTGGAAGTATTACCATGTTGAGTCTTCTACTGAAGATTAGGAACATTTTAGGAGCACCACATTTAACCTCAACAACTTCAATTTCTTTTGGGTTACATTAGCATGAACATTTGGGCCATTTCTACTACTCACAAAAAAAAAACACTAGCCTTCTCTTTGGTCATGACTATCCAACATGATTCCTGAATCAAAAACAGTTGACAGTAACTGTCCTACACCAGCAGTTCCCAACCCTGGGCCCCACCCTGCACATTTTAGTGTTGTCCCTGCAACCAAAATACCCCATACAGAGATGAAGCAGGTGTTAAAGCAAGGAAAACACTCGTTTTAATGTGCTCCAGGACCAGGTTTAGGAACCTGTGGCCTACACACATTTGAAAGTGTGGGATGTAATTCAATGAGACAAGCTAAATTAAAGGGGCCAGCTCACCCTTCCCAGAATCCAATGTGTTTTTGTTTACGTAGAGGCCACTGTATACAAGTTGCAGGTAAACCATTGCAAATTTGTTGTCAGTGATACTTGTGAAACCCCTCTAAAACCTTTTCAGGGGGCTGAGAATGGGGCATGGATGTGTGAGGTAGGACTTGTACAGGGTGTCTTGATCAAGGGACAGGCTGAGAGGGTTAACTTTAAAAAAAGGGGGGGGGGGGGGGGGGCAGAGACGTACCATATGGTTGACTCAGCATCAGCCCTGCAAAATTCAAGATGACCAGTAGATGCTACCGGTACTTTGAGCCATTTTTTTTCTTTGGTCATAATTAATATTTAATCAGTCATCATTTAGTTTACACACCAAACATTTAAACACATTTCCAGAAATTGTGGCTCAGTTCCTCAAAACTCTAAACACAAACTGAAGACTTAACTACTTTGTCAAAACGCCACAAATTTCTCGCAAAATGAAACACAGTACTCAAAACCGATTTCTTCCACCAAAACAATACACACAGCTATTCTATGCTTATATATTACAGAGCATCAAATAAACACCGATGCGATAAATTCAAAACACTACCATCAAAAGTGTTCATGTATGTTTTGGCTTCATGAAGCCATCTTACATATTCAAATGCATACGACTGTGTGGAAATAAGTTTCCTTTTTCTCATTTTGGTGAAGTGTAGGTTTTTTTTTGTCCCAAAATAACATTTACAGTACTTCATATATGTGTAACACAAATATTACCTATTTTACATGGTATGTAACAAAACTCAGTAATTTCACCTGTGTAATGTAAGTACAATGAGAAACACTACAAAGAAAATCAGTGCATAGATCAAAAGGTTATGAAATATTTGTTACTGCAATACAAAGTGTCCAGCTGAACTGACCAAAAAAAAAAAAAGCAAAGAACCGGATCACTCTGTATCCCACTTCTGATCTTGGTCAGGCTGGAGGACGTTATCCACATCAGGTGTAATGTTCTCCCTGGCTAAGCAGCATGTAAAAAGAAAGAAAAAAAAAAAGTCACCTGGCATGGCAGATCCATCCCTGGCATTCAGCTGTGTGGATGTCATCACATGCCTCCTCCATTGACTGGAGTAGTGCTACAAGCTCATGAGGTCTGCAGTCATACACTTTCCACCACCATGCTGAAAGTAATTCCTCCACTGGAATTAGAAATGGGGAATGTGGTCAAAGGTACAGCACTACAAAACACTGTGGAGGGTGGCCCCATGTGGACAGTTGGGGGTCACGCCTGGAGGATGCTCTGGACTTTTGCAGTGGTGCTTTTGTGGCTGGGGACTGCAGTTGACTTGCTGACTTTGGGACTGCGGTTGTCGTGAACGGTTTCGCGCTTGGGTTTCCGTCGGCGGGGGTTTATAGCATCAACAAAGCTGACTTTATGTTAGGACTGTTAATGTTATAGTCATGTTGTCTGTTGTTGCTCAAATAAGGATGGGTTCCCTTTTGAGTCTGGTTCCTCTCGAGGTTTCTTCCTCATGTCGTCTGAGGGAGTTTTTCCTTGCCACCGTCGCCACAGGCTTGCTCATTGGAGATAGATTAGGGATAAAATTAGCTCATATTTTAAGTTGTTCAAATTCTGTAAAGCTGCTTTGCGACAATGTTTATTGTTAAAAGCACTATACAAATAAACTTGATTTGACAAAAGGTGGGTTGATGGTGAGCCAGTTATGGACTAGAGCAGCCCAGTGGAAACTTGCATTATCCCAAATGACAAGACAGTGTCATCTATATCCCCCGCCCTATATACCAACTATATACCAAGTTTCAAGATTGTCACATTTTTCAAGTTCTGCTGCAGGAAACCAACCCTACCTCTTTACACTGATCTCAGCAGCCCATGGCATAAACCCACCGGACCTTTGGTCCAGGTGAGCTCATCTCATTATCTGTAGCCACTTTGTCCTTCTACAGGGTCGCAGGCAAGCTGGAGCCTATCCCAGCTGACTATGGGTGAAAGGCGGGGTACACCCTGGACAAGTCGCCAGGTCATCACAGGGCTGACACAGACACAGACAACCATTCACACTCACATTCACACCTACGGTCAATTTAGAGTCACCAGTTAACCTAACCTGCATGTCTTTGGACTGTGGGGGAAACCGGAGCACCCGGAGGAAACCCACACGGACACGGGGAGAACATGCAAACTCCACACAGAAAGGCCCTCGCCGGACACAGGGCTCGAACCTGGACCTTCTTGCCATGAGGCGACAGCGCTAACCACTACACCACCGTGCCGCCCCTGGTCCAGGTGAGCTAAAAATTAAAATTTCTCACATTTCTTAGTATCAAAAGGCACATATACATTACTTAACACATATACCAACTTTCAAGACCATACCACTCAGTTTTCAAGTTCTGCTCTAGAAACAAAACCTACCCCTCAGACTAACCTGAGAGACTAAGTCTGAAATTGTTTCCATGGAAACATTAAAATTTCTCAAATTTCTTACTACGAAAAGGCACATCTACATCACCTTGTTAACATGTATACTAAGTTTCAAATCCGTATCATGAATAATTTTGGATATATGCTCCGGAAATGAACATTGCTCTTAGAAACCAAGTCAAAATCTATTTATGTAAGCATTTGAAAAATACTTTGTTTCAAAAATCCAATATAGCAAAAGGCACCAGTTCACACATTGCTTGATATGTATACAAAGTTTCATGAAGATATCTTAAGTAGTTTTAAAGATATGGCCCAGAAACAAAAACATGACCAGACAGATGGAACCTGTTTCTACCAGTATATCCCCTGCCAAACTTCCTTTGGGTGGGGGATAATAAAGGTGAGCAACTCTGGTTCCTCCTGCTCCAGCTTCTTGCCTCACACCTGTACAGGTCACGTGAGGCTTCTTTTATACTCGGACACATGATTGAATTGTTCTTCCAGTCAAGTTTGTACAGATGTAATATAAGTAAGACTAATTGGTAATCAAGTTGTTGCACTTTGAAGGCCAGTGTTTCTTGGTGAACAAAGTGTGCTAAATAATGCAATTTGTTCAGAGATTTAATCTGATTATTTGAGCGAGACCAGTGGAATTGTGTTTAGAGTTTAGCAGTTTGGAGTTATAGTGTTGATACATGAGCTTCACATTTTCAGAGTTCTGTGCATAGTTCCATTTCTGGGTGTATAAGATGGGGGAAAACTGCAAGGTAATAGCTTAATGCAGGTTTATTGATTAAAAACACTAAAAATTAGAGTTCAACTTCTCATTTGTGTAGTCATTTTTAAAACTCCTGGGACTGAACATCCTTCTTGCCCTCTTGGGATGCCTTGGCTTTCTTGGGCAGCAGCTGGGCATGAATGTTGGGCAGCACGCCTCCCTCACTGATCGTGACCGCACCCAGCAGCGTGTTCAGCTCATCATCGTTCTTCACAGCCAGCAGAATGTGGTGTGGATTGATGCGCTGCTTCTTGTTGTCTCTGCTGGCATTTCCAGCCAGCTCCAGCACCTCGGCACACAGATACTCCAGAACCGCTGCAAGGTAAACAGCAGCAGTGGAACCAATCCGAGGTGCATAGTTGCCCTTCCTCAGCAGGCGCGCAATGCGGCCAACTGGAAACTGAAGCCCAGCACTTGCAGAATGGGACCTGGGGGCCTTGGTCTTAGCAGCCCCTGCTGCCTTCTTCCCATGACCAGACATGGTTAGATCTGCCAAGCGAATCATCAAGTAAACCTTATTCCTAGAGAACTACTGAATGCATCATAAACACATGCAAAAAAAAGAAAGAAAATTTACCCCACTACCATAAGAACACCACATAAAAAGAAAGAAACCAACAAACTCTCATTCTGAAATAATACAATGTTCCTTTAACTACCAGCTACTTACTGTTATGAGATAGCCCTAGCGTGCCTTAACGAAGTGAGTGCTGTTGACCTGCTTATATAGCAAGTGTGTAACAAGCTTCACCTGCTCTATAGCACAATAACCAATAGGATAACCAGAACAATTAAGATGAAACCCTGCCAAGTAACAAGCGAATATGCACTGGTGATCTGCAAAACATTTTACCTTTGCTCTAGTGCACTTGATGTGATCATACCTTTTCATACTCAGGACAAGTGATTTAATATACAGCAGACCAGATTCCTTCACATAAGATGAAAGAGTATTTTACTGACTTGCAGGGAAAAAAAGAAGGTATAAACATATGTTGTATACGGTGTGTATGACATGCCTGCATTAACATCAAATCTATATACACTATATGGCTAAATGTATGAGGAAATTTGACCATGAGTGTGGCTGTGGAGAATTTCCTGTTCATCCACAAGAGCATTAATGAAGCCAGACACTGATGTCAGTCCAGTTCATCAATGGGGTTGGGGTTGAGGTCAGAGCTCTTGAGTTCTTCTATTCCAACCTCAACAAACCATGTCTTCCTGGAGCTTGTTTTGTGCCTCTTAGTTCTATCCATCCATTATCTGTAGCCGCTTATCCTGTTCTACAGGGTCGCAGGCAAGCTGGAGCCTATCCCAGCTGACTACGGGTGAAAGGCAGGGTACACCCTGGACAAGTCGCCAGGTCATCACAGATGACACACATAGACACAAACAATCATTCACACCTACGGTCAATTTAGAGCCACCAATTAGCCTAACCTGCATGTCTTTGGACTGTAGGGGAAACCGGAGCACCTGGAGGAAACCCATGCAGACACAGGGAGAACATGCAGCCGCTGTTGAGCCCTCGCCAGCCGCTGGGCTCGGACCCGGACCTTCTTGTTGTGAGGCGACAGCGCTAACCACTACATCACCATACCGCCCCGCAACCAAATATTAAGTGTAATAAAACAGACCATGTGTATTTTCAATCTTTACCATGTTAAGCCTTGGTCCAATATCTTCCATTACATCATTCAGATAGCCTATATTCACAAACTCTTATATCTTATTGTATATTATTTATTGTTTCCATCACAGAAGAAACCTTTCACACTGCTGTACAGGTAAGGTTCGTGTGACTTTCACCTTATTGGTGAGTAGGCTGTAGATTTGTGGTCCATATGGTGATATGCTTGAATATACACTACCGTTCAAAAGTTTGGGGTCACCCAGACAATTTTGTGTTTTCCATAAAAAGTCACACTTTTATTTCCCACCATAAGTTGTAAAACGAATAGAAAATCTAGTCAAGACATTTTTCTGGCCATTTTGAGCATTTAATCGACCCCACAAATGTGATGCTCCAGAAACTCAATCTGCTCAAAGGAAGGTCAGTTTTATAGCTTCTCTAAAGAGCTCAACTGTTTTCAGCTGTGCTAACATGATTGTACAAGGGTTTTCTAATCATCCATTAGCCTTCTGAGGCAATGAGCAAACACATTGTACCATTAGAACACTGGAGTGAGAGTTGCTGGAAATGGGCCTCTATACACCTATGGAGATATTGCACCAAAAACCACACATTTGCAGCTAGAATAGTCATTTACCACATTAGCAATGTATAGAGTGCATTTCTGATTAGTTTAAAGTGATCTTCAGTGAAAAGAACAGTGCTTTTCTTTCAAAAATAAGGACATTTCAAAGTGACCCCAAACTTTTGAACGGTAGTGTAAACAACACATTTCGATATCCACTGCAGACACAGTCGGATAATAAACCCATTATTTAACATACTTTCTACTATGATGATATTATTGATACAAACAGATTCAGCATTACTTAATTATATTATTTACAAGGGTGAGTATAGTCGCGCATGCGCGCTACTACACCTCGAACTTTGTTGACTTTAAAGTCACATGACCGCATGGGTGGTCACGTGAGCACTCTGTAGTTAACGCTGGAGTTGTTGACAGGAGCAGGCGGCGGTGAGGAGCATGGCGGCGGTGAGGAGCATGGCGGCGGTGGTGCTGTTTGTGCTTTCTTTGGCCGCAGCAGCGGCTCAGCTGAAAATCCCCCCGCATGAGGAAGTCGCGCGCATGGCTCGGTTCGTCGTTAACCGGTGTGACTGGGCCTCCGTGGCCACCATCTCCACTCACGAGCCCGTGAAGGGGCAGCCGTTCTCCAACGCCTTCTCCATCAGCGACGGGCCGCTGGGCAACGGCACCGGAACCCCGTACATGTACCTCACACAGCTGGAGATCTCCGTGCAGGACCTGCAGGTGAGAAAACGCACCACAAACTAGATCGCATCCCATTTCTGGATAGTTGAAATAAAACTTGGAAATGCAGATGCAGCACCTCAACATCCAGGAGGTCTCAGACCTGCCACATCCAGGACCCTTTTCAAGTGGACCAGACGTTCAGGTCTATCCGTGATGTTCAGTGTGAATGTAAAATCATCTGGAATACAATGTAAAATTGGCTCCGTCATAAAGAATCCAGATGTAGATCTAGATCTGTAATGAAAAATCCAGAGGCAGAGCTGTTCTGGTTTCAAGAAATTTTTTTTCTATTGTCCTGGACTAGTTGGCATTTTTTGCTCGGGCTTGTCCTGGACTTGTCCTGGACTAGTTGGCATTTTTTGCTCGGGTTTGTCCTGGACTTGTCCTGGACTAGTTGGCATTTTTTGCTCGGGCTTGTCCTGGACTTGTCCTGGACTAGTTGGCATTTTTTGCTCGGACTTGTCCTGGACTTGTCCTGGACTAGTTGGCATTTTTTGCTCGGGCTTGTCCTGGACTAGTCCTGGACTAGTTGGCATTTTTTGCTCGGGCTTGTCCTGGACTAGTTGGCATTTTTTGCTCGGGCTTGTCCTGGACTAGTCCTGGACTAGTTGGCATTTTTTGCTTGGGCTTGTCCTGGACTAGTTGGCATTTTTTGCTTGGGCTTGTCCTGGACTAGTTGGCATTTTTTGCTCGGGCTTGTCCTGGACTTGTCCTGGACTAGTTGGCATTTTTTGCTCAGGCTTGTCCTGGACTAGTTGGCATTTTTTGCTCGGGCTTGTCCTGGACTAGTTGGCATTTTTTTGCTCGGGCTTGTCCTGGACTTGTCCTGGACTAGTTGGCATTTTTTTGCTCGGGCTTGTCCTGGACTTGTCCTGGACTAGTTGGCATTTTTTTTGCTCGGGCTTGTCCTGGACTTGTCCTGGACTAGTTGGCATTTTTTTTGCTCGGGCTTGTCCTGGACTTGTCCTGGACTAGTTGGCATTTTTTTTGCTCGGGCTTGTCCTGGACTTGTCCTGGACTAGTTGGCATTTTTTTTGCCCGGGCTTGTCCTGGACTTGTCCTGGACTAGTTGGCTTTTTTTTGCCCGGGCTTGTCCTGGACTTGTCCTGGACTAGTTGGCATTTTTTTGCTCGGGCTTGTCCTGGACTAGTTGGCATTTTTTTTGCTCGGGCTTGTCCTGGACTAGTTGGCATTTTTTTTGCTCGGGCTTGTCCTGGACTAGTTGGCATTTTTTTTGCTCGGGCTTGTCTCAATGTTGGCCAGTTTTTCTTCTTTAGCCATTCAGATGTCAACCTGCTTGCGCTTGGGATTATTGCTCATCCTATGACCGCTCAGCTTAAGCTGCTGGACAGATGGTGTCATGTTTTGTCTTAAGAATATTCTGGTGTAAAGTAGAGTTCATCATTTTCTTAATGACTAAAAGTTTCCCAGTTCCTGTGACTGCAAAACAAGCCACAAGCTTGACCGTTGGTGTGAAGTGTTTGAGGTGATATGCTGTGTTTGGTTCTTGCCAGACATGGCATTGTACATGATGACCAAATGTCTCCACCTTGGTCTCAGCAGGCCAAAGGATATTGTTCCAGAAATTTTGTGCCATATTCTTTTTGGAGAGAAGGACCTTTTTCCTAGCGACCCTTTCACGAAAGCCATACTTATCAATCTTTTTCTGATTGTTCTCTCATGAACATAAACATATTTAATGTGCTTACAGAAGCCTGTAGGTCACATCATGTAGCGTTTGGGTTTTTATAAATATCTCGGCGCATTAAAAGGTCAGATCTTGGACTGAATTTGCTGGGATACCCATTCCTGGGAAGACTGGCATCTGTCTTGAAGACTCCATTTGTAAACATTCACTGTAGAATGGTGAATTTGAAATTGCTTGCCTTATAACCCTCCCAGATTGATGACCAGCAACCATTTCTTCTCTGGGTCATAGCTGATGTCCTTTCTACTTGACATAATGTGGACACGCACCGGAGTGCTTCAGAACACCAAACTGCCAAAAGTTGTGCTTTTATAGAAGTACTCGCGCTTCTTGATGATTGATTAACTATTGTTGTGCATTTCATTAGTAATACCTGGCTGCTAAATACTCTCTTTATGATTTTGTAAGTAGGAAGGAAGGATGTACTTATTCTTTCCCCACCTTGTTTCTGAATGTTGCTTTACTTTTTTGGGGAAAGTAACTTAAAAAAAGTTGTGACATGAGGTTATTTGTTTATAGAAGTTGGTGAGGACCATACAATTGTTATTTAGGTCCTGTTAAATAAAAACAGTTTGTTTTCGGTTTCCCATGACCGTGTAATTTAATCTACTCAGCAGTGCAGATGCTTTTTTTTTTTTGGCTGATAGGGAACTGGACTGTAATGGAGGATATGAGAACATTTACTCAGCAAAAGTAATTGCACAATTTTTAATCATGAAATGTCCAGTTCCCCAAATACATAAGTCAGCTAAGGGCTGTGACTCAGCAGTTTTTGACGAACCCACTGCATGTTAGTGATTTTTATTATCTGCACCTCCCAAAACTCTGGCAGCACATGACAACTTCCCTTTAAGTGTTTGCATCTAAATTTAGCTGATGTGTTGCAGTTAATGTCACATGCCCCTCTTTTTATTAATCATCTATGAATAAAATAAGTTATTGTAACACATATTTTCTTTGGTGGTTAACATGTTTAACACACTCACTTTTTATATAAATAATAAAAATCTCATCTCATTATCTCTAGCTGCTTTATCCTGTTCTACAGGGTCGCAGGCAAGCTGGAGCCTATCCCAGCTGACTACGGGCGAAAGGCGGGGTACACCCTGGACAAGTCGCCAGGTCATCACAGGGCTGACACATAGACACAGACAACCATTCACACTCACATTCACACCTACGCTCAATTTAGAGTCACCAGTTAACCTAACCTGCATGTCTTTGGACTGTGGGGGAAACCGGAGCACCCGGAGGAAACCCACACGGACACGGGGAGAACATGCAAACTCTGCACAGAAAGGCCCTCGCCGGCCACGGGGCTCGCACCCAGACCTTCTTGCTGTGAGGCGACAGCGCTAACCACTACACCACCGTGCCGCCATAATAAAAATAAAATGTATTATTATTGGGGTGGCACGGTGGTGTAGTGGTTAGTACCAGAGCTAAAAATGAACTTCAGTGCTTGGTCGCCACTCGGGCCAGTATTCCTGAATTCTTAGTGGCCCAGGCCAAAATAAAATAGCCCTTAAATTTCCTCTAGTCGAACACAAATTTAAAACCTTTTTTACTTGCATAACACCCCACAGTGTTTAACGTATGCCCCCAGAAATGGATTAATCAACAACATTAATTCTATGTAAATGTTTAGATATTGTACATTATTCAAACATTACGCTACATTACAGTCATTTAGGTGATGTTTTTATTCAAAGCAACCAACAGTAAGTGCATGTAGCCAAGAGAATCCAAGAGCGACCAGTGCTGGAGTACTAGTGTAAACACACAGCCTCCAAATACCATCCAATATCTGGAATGATCAGGGGAGTTAAGAAGTTGAAGAAGCTTGGAGAAATCTATAGACAAAGAATCATTTAAGTATGGCATGTTTATTGTTTTGGGTGGCACGGTGGTGTAGTGGTTAGCGCTGTCGTCTCACAGCAAGAAGGTCCGGGTTCGAGCCCCGTGGCCGGCGAGGGCCTTTCTGTGCGGAGTTTGCATGTTCTCCCCGTGGGTTTCCTCCGGGTGCTCCGGTTTCCCCCACAGTCCAAAGACATGCATGTTAGGTTAACTGGTGACTCTAAATTGAGCGTAGGTGTGAATGCGAGTGTGAATGGTTGTCTGTGTCTATGTGTCAGCCCTGTGATGACCTGGCGACTTGTCCAGGGTGTACCCCGCCTTTCGCCCGTAGTCAGCTGGGATAGACTCCAGCTTGCCTGCGACCCTGTAGAACAGGATAAAGCGGCTACGGATAATGGATGGATGTTTATTGTTTCCAAAGTTTGACAGCATTTACATCTGCATTAAAATTGTTAACCTATGCTTCTCTGACCTCGCTTTTGCTTCTTGAGCCTATACAACAGACATTACGGTACAGTCGGCTGGTAGAATTCTACTAGACTAGATCTTGGTGCTTATGGTTAATGTGGTTATAGTTATGGTATTTAGCAGGCGCTTTTGTCCAAAGCGACTTACAATATATAAACACTACATTATTAATAAACCAATACAATCGCTCTACTCTGCCATAGCCAACCTTCCAGATGATAGCTGCTGCATGACTGCAGGATTTCCCTTCTTTTTTTTTTTCGCTCTGACTAGGTTCAACCTCAGCCTTTAAGCAAACAAACTCGCCCTCTCTCTTACACGTAATTTTGCCAATTTTATTACTGTGTAGATTATTGTATACCTCCATGCTTTTCTACTTCCTTAGCTCCTTGCCATTAACGCCCTTGCTAAGAATAAAATAATTGACAATGTTAACGTTAGCTGACATCGGGCCACAACTTCATGTCGTCTATCCATTCCGTGAGGTTAGACAGATGGGGCACTTTGATCGTATTATCCCCAGAGTACGTCAGAAAATCGGACCCGTGTCACCATCTTTTAGTCATCTTTGATCTTACCTACCCAGCAGTTAGCGTTAGCTACAAACATCAACACAGTAGCGCGGAAGAAAGATCCCAGCTTCTGCTATGACTCGGCAATGAATCATGGGAAAAGTCAGAGTTGGGGAAAGTTGTGGATATCGTGGAGCGATCTGAAAACTCACAAACCGCTTTGAATTTTGCACTTTAGAACTAAACTTTTACTAGAATTCACGAACTTAGACTTGAGGAAAGGTAAGCAAAGAAAAGAAGGGCACTCCGAGGAAGGAATGTTTTCAGACGATTTTATCTTCTATTTTTAGACATGTTTACTTCTTCTCTGATTCAGGAGCTTGGTAGCAAATTTGAATTTCCCTCCAGGGATTAATAAAGTGATTCTGATTGTAATTTTTGTCGTACTTCCCAAACCAATCCCAATTCTAATTTCTACCCCTCCCCCTTCCCCTTTCCCTTGGCCCTTCCCCTTGAAACTGAGCTACAAGGGATAGGGCTTGAAATTCAACCCCTACGTATTGGGATAGCCCTTCAACGATCGCATACGTCATCGCATACCTCCGTCAGCGTTTACGTTAGCAAAACGCGACCAAATGCGTCATTGGCTGCGACCAGCCGCTACAGTCAGAGCCAGAACCAGAAATCTCTGCTGGCAGGGTGTGATTTGTTAACTAACACCACTGAATGGGATATCTTTGGCGCTTCGTGCACCACATCCGACAGAATGAGGTGTCAGAACACTCATGTAAACAATAAAAGCGAGAATAACAGAACAAAACGTACGCAGTCAAGCAACCGAAAACAATACTCACTCCCAAAGCTTTTTAGCAGCAGCTTGGATTTCAGAAATCGCTGCTCATTCTCAGCTCGAAAGCGAATCAAGCGGCGTGTTTCCTCTAGATAACAACTTAAAACACGTAAATAATGGAGAAAATACATTTATGACAATCTTTCGCCGCGGGAACCGCCATCTTTCTGAAATCCGCATGAACTCTCGCTGAAATCCGCATAGCATTGTGGGAAATCACTCAAACCCCTTCGTTCGGAGTCAGCTCCAGGAAAATCTCCGTTTGGAGGGGTACAGAAGCCCTACCCCTTCCCCTACCCCTCCGCGTTAACTGGGATTGGGATACCCCTACCCCTTCACGTGAACGCGCAAAATGGAGGGGAAGGGCCAAGGGGTTGGTCCAAGGGGTGAAATGGGATTCGGCCTCAGTCACCATTTGGGCAATCAAACCTTAACTTTTAGTGGCTCTGGTCAGTTTTTAATCACCACTGGTGACCGTGCAACCACCAAGTTTCAACCCTGTAGTACTGTTGCCTCACAACAAGATTATTCAGGGTTTGAACCTCACGGCCAACAGGGGCCTTTCTGTGTGGAGTTTTCATGTACTCCGTGTGTCTGCATGGGTTTCCTCCAGGTGCTCCAGTTTCCCCCACAGTTCAAAGCCATGCAGGTTAGGTAAAATGCCCAGCCACTGGGGTTGTACAAGACAGTACGTACTTAGCACCGGTCCCAAGCTTGGATAGACTGGGGAGGGTTGTGTCAGGAAGGGCATCCGGTGTAAAATCTATGCCAAATCAAATATGTGGAACAGATACGATGTGGCAGCCCCTAACAAACGGGAGCAACTGAAAGATGATTATTATTATATAGACATGGATATTTTGCTGGGAAATACACCACTCGTATTTTTCATATGAAATACATCCTGGTCCTGACTGACACATTTTCCAATATCTTCACTCCGATGACGTCACTCCCAGTGTTTTCCCACTGACTTGATGCACGTTGTCAAAATGGCGAACCAGTTCAAAATTAAAATTCTTCTGATTAACTTGTGGTTTTATTTATTTATTTATTGCGGATGTGTCTGTATAATGAAAAGAATGTTACATGGTGGTGCGAAGATATGATGTCTGTCTTCTTATGGTGAAGATATAGATAAACTTTGTTAGCCTGGGCCCGCCCATCCTAAGCGTGACGCAACACGAGGGCCTGTTGCGAGCTTAGTCTGGCCAGGCAAGCTATCTACAGCTCTTCCAAGCTCCCGAAAAATCGGGAACCAATCAACTTTGAGCATCTCCAACGGCCCTGGGTAGAGGCGTGTTCAAGGCACTGACGTAGTAGAACTGCGACCGGAAGCCATAGATTGTTTACAGAATCTATGCTGGAAGTGCTTCATTCACGCTTCCGCATCTATTACGCATAGATGCTGTATTGAAAACATTCAACGGGAAGTTCTCATTGAAAACGGAGCAAAGAGCAGCCCTGGAGGTATTTATTGAAAGGAAGGACGTTTTCGCCTTGCTCCCGACTGGCTTCGGTAAGAGTTTAATCTACCAGTTAGCCCCGTCGCGTCGCATACGTCAGAGGAAAGAGTGATGTGATTGGTTTAAGCTTCGTCACAGCCTTTTCTGGCTTCGACCAGTAGCAAACTGAGGCATTTCAGGGAGGCGGGTCAACCACGGGCTCTGGGAAACGGTTGGGCTTAATATCTTGGCCAGACCAATAGCTCGGAGAGCTTTGAAGTCGCGTTAGCCAGGCAAAAACTTTGTATCTTTGCACCACTGTGTAATATCCTCTGTCTCTCTCATATATAGCATACACACACCGAGCTCTGGAAAAAAATGAAGAGACCACTGCATAATTTTCAGTTCCTCTGGTTTTACTATTTATAGGTATGTGTTTGAGAAACATGATCACTTTTTTGTTTTATTCCATAAATTACTGACATTTTCCCCAAATTCCACATAAAAATATTGTCACTTAGAGCATTTAATTGCAGAAAATGAAAACTGGCCAAAATAACAAAAAGATGGAAGTGTTTTCAGACCTTGAATAATGCATAGAAATCAAGATCATATTCAATTTTAAACAGCACAGTACTAATGTTTTGAACTTAGGATGAGTTCAGAAATTAACATTTGGCGGAATAACCCTGACATTTAAATCACAGCTTTCATGTGTCTCGGCATGCTCTCCACCAGTCTTTCATGTTGCTCTTGGGTGGCTTTTTGCCGCTCCTGGTGCAAAAATTCAATCAGCTCAGCTTTGTTTGATGGCTTGTGACCATCCATCTTCCTCTTGATCACATTCCAGAGGTTTTCAGTGGGGTTCAGGTCTGGAGACTGGGCTGGCCAAGACAGGGTCTTGATCTCGTGGTCCTCCATCCACACCTTGATTGACCTGGCTGTGTGGTATGGAGCATTGTTGTGCTGGAAAACCCAAACCTCAGAGTTAGGGAACATTTGTCAGAGCAGAAGGAAGCAAGTTTTCTTCTAGGATAACCTTTACATGACTTGATTCATGTGTCCTTCGCGAACAAAAATCTGTCCCATTCCAGCCTTGCAGAAGCACCTTGAGATCATCACTGATCCTCTACCAGATTTCACAATGGGAGAGAGACACTGTGGCTTGTAGGCCTCTTCAGGTCTCCGTCTAACCATTAGACAACCAGGTGATGGGAAAAGCTGAAGATTGGACTCCTCAGAGAAGATGACCTTACTCCAGTCCTCTATGGCAGCGTTTCTCAACCTTTTTTCAGTCACGGCACCCTTCAGAAGTATGCAAATTCTCAAGGCACCCCCATATAAAATATACACAGTCACGCTGACCATACGCTGACCCAAGCAGTGACGTTGTGACATGGGACAGGGGGCCGTGAGACAAATTTTGATGATGCATGAGGCAGCGATGAGCTGCATTAGTGTAACTATTGTTTTTGGAATTTTAATTCATTTTATTTATTTCAATGTTAGAATATATAATTTTTTGACGGCACCCCTAACGAAGCCAGACAGCACCCCAGTTGAGAGAGGCTGCTCTATGGTCCAATCCCTATGGTCTTGAGCAAACCTCAGCCTGGCTCCTCTTTGCTTCTCATTGATGAAGGGCTTTTTTCTCATTCTGCATGACTTCAACCCCACCCAGAAGAACCTGTTTCGAACCATCCTTGCCGTGCACTTAACCTCAGCTGCCATTTGTCCTTCTTTTTGTAGGTCACTTGATGTCATCCTACGGTTGTTGAGTGACATTTTGAAGGAGTTGATCATCATCCCGGTCAGTGGAGAGTCGTTTTCGCCCTTGGCCAGTCTGTAACTTTTGTCCCCAGCATCTGCTGCTTGACCTTGTTCTTATGAATTGCCATCTTTGAAATTTTGAGGATGGAAGCAACCTGATGTTCACTGTATCCCTCTGCAAGTAAAGCCAGAATTGAACCTTTCTTTTTCTCACTCAAAACTTTGTTTTAACTCTTTTGGCATGATGAATAGATATTTTTGTATTCCAGTTAAATTTAAGATATTACTTGCACTGTTTTTGCCATCCAGACTGGTCCTATTGCAAGAGGATAGTGATGACCACAGCAGTGGTTTTTATACTTTTCCTTGTTAAATAAGATTTGGTTCAGGCGATCACCTAATCACTACCTCATGACGTAAAATGAAGTGTGCTTGTGTTGGAATTCCAGCACGGACACTGGAATGAAATGGCTGCCATACATAGAAATGCTGATTTAAGAAAATGATGCTTATTAGACTTTTTAACGGCCTAGACGATCACCCTACACATGATGTACTATAGAAATGAAATGAAAACGGAACGTGGCTGTAATGATCAGCTGTTCTGCTGTTTGTTCCACAGGTGAATCCACAGGCCTCCCTGTCCGTATCTCTTGCTCAGACACATTTCTGTAAGCACAAAGGTTATGATCCCCAGAGCCCCCTGTGTGCCCACATTATCCTGTCCGGCTCTGTACAGGCGGTAAGAAAATGCACAAACACACATGCAAAGTTAGAAAACACCCCTGACCATAACCTCATTATTTAGCCAAAGCCTCACCCTGACTGCTGTGAGGTTACACGATCTGATGTGACACACTTTCAAGTCACATGACTGCAATTCCTTCCACACTTCAAAATTTAAAATAAAGTATACATTTTAAAAAAACTATTGATTGAATTTTTTTCCTATGTTTATATCCATACTAGCTAGGGATGTCCCGATCAGGTTTTTTTGCCCTCCGATCCGATACCGATCATTTGATTTTGAGTATCTGCCGATACCGAGTCCCGATCTGATACTTCTTATAATCCATAAAAAATAAAGACGAGGAAAGAAACGGATCCAGGATGTTCCTCATTTTTTATTTAACACCTTATTTTAACATCCAACAACTCCGTTAGCAAACAGAGCACTTACGTGAGGCAGTTTGAACAATAAATAACAAATTTAAAAAAATAACCTTAAAATACCTGGCAGGAATGTAAACAAATAAAAAAAAATAAAGTGCCACAGTGCCAGTAATTTGCTTTTAAGAACGCATCTCACAGTGGTATACAGTAATTTCAATTAAGGAAATGAACGTTTTTCTTGATGAAAACAAGCATTTCTACCCTTTCAGGTTTGAGCCCGTTTCTTTTGTCATCCAACGAAAAAAAAAAAAGATCTCATTCTTTGCTTTCCGCTTCGAACTGCTTCCGTGTTCAACTTTGCCGGCAACAGGCAGCCAATAACCAATAGCGTCTCCGCTACAAAGTGATGTCATGCCGCACGCGTTGATGTTGCTGTGTTGAGACAAGAGGTCTGGTCTCACTCTGTGCCAACGCATAGCTATTGATGTGTTAAAAATGAGAATATATTACATAGATATATATCCGATCCCTGATCGGGAGGCAATGCCCGATTCCGATCGAGTCTGAAACCATGTGATCAGGCCCGATTTCCGATCACGTGATCGGATCGGGACATCCCTAATACTAGCACTGTTTATGAGCAATTCCAGCGTTATGGACGTGACACTTGAACTCAAAATGGCAACAAATGACCCAGTGCATGTTTTATTGTCTCCCAGTATTTAAACAGGTGTTGCATATTTTAAGGCTGTACCATACTGGAGAAGTGATAGAACAAGAACAATTCCCATAGTACATCTAGGGCATGCCAGAAAATGCCAATAAAAGATGCGTTATGGACGTGACAGAAAAAGTATCACTTTTCTTGGGTGACTGTACATTTTTATCAAACTCTGTGAAATTGTAAACCTAATGTCGAAATGGAGATATCCATTTGATAGAGGGGTCCAAGGTGAATATTAAAAAATCTTTGTTTAAAATATTTTGTATTTCATGCAGAGTTTCGGAAGGAAAAGTCAGCGTTATGGATGTGACGAAATTCCGTTATGGATGTGACGCGTCTGAAATAGACATGGCATATGTTTAGAAAATCAGCAATTTAACCACCATAACCCTTTGAAAAACTCTCTAAATATCAGCTAAAACTATCAAAGTTCTTAAATAATATTTAGGATGGCTATTGTTTTGCTGTTTTGTGGATTTTAGCATACATTTCTGTGGCTTGTGGCAATAATATAGAATTGTACATGATCAAAGTTGATTTTAGCTTGGGGTTTACATTATAAGAAAGAAAGACTGACAGTGACATATTAGGTTGGTTACAAATTGGTTCAACTTGTTCACATCTGTAAAATACAGGCCTAGGTGATATCTCTGGGAGTGGTTTTGATGTATTACATGTTGCTTTATTTTTGCATGGTGAGGTTGACATTTACATGGAATTGCCCTCATGCAGTTTTTGCGTACAATATTACTTATGCAGTTATTGCATACAGCAGATGGTGAAAAAATTAGGGCAGTAGAAGGCACACGTACTCATTAAAATTAAATCTTATTTATTTATCACACAAACTACCCATAAAAGTACAAAAACTTTTTTTTTTAAACTTTGCTCTACTTCATGCAACAATGTCTTTATCAGTGAAGTTCATCATCTTAGACCTGTTTTAAAAGGCTTTTTCAATGCATGTTGTTTACCATATATAGTCATGGGGAAAACGAAAGTTGGTTTCACAGCAAATACTTGCTCAGATGCATACACATGTTATGAGCACAGTACAGTCGTGGTTTGATTGACCACAGAGCACATGGCAGTGTTCTGTGGTCAATCCTCAGAACACTGCCATGAATAAAGAATGGTATCAAAACATCCTTCAAGAGCATGATGGAGCACCATGTCACAAGGCAAAAGTGATACCTAATTGGCTCAGGGAACAAAACAGTGAAATTTTAGGTCCACAGCCAGGAAACTCCCCAGATCTTAATCCCATCGAGAATCTGTGGTCAATCCTCAAAAAAGCAGGTGGACAAACAAAAATCCAAAAATTGTGATAAACTCCAAGCACTGATTATGCAAGAATGGGTTGCCAGTAGTCAGGATTTGGCCCAGAAGCTGATCCCCAGCATGCCCGAAATCACCCCTCCATCATGGTGTCCCTCAGGGCTCTGTCTTGGGACCCTTATTATTTGTAATATACATCCTTCCTCTTGGCCACATAATACAGTATTATGGGCTTAACTTTCACTGTTATGCAGATGACACCCAAATTTATATTCAAACCAAACCCTCTTACCCACTCCCTCCGTCCAATCTCGTCAACTGTCTAAATGCAGTTAACAACTGGATGGTGCAGAACTTTCTTAAATGAAATCAAGACAAAACAGAAGCCATCCTCATTTCCACCCCTTCTATCTTGAAAAAACTGGAGCACTCGCAGCTATCTGTTCCTGGTTATTTCACTTCCACTACTGTTGTAAGAAATCTGGGTGTTATTCTGGACTCTACTCTCTCTCTTTTGACTCGCACATTAAAAGTATCACTAAAACAGCTTTTTTTCACCTGAAAAGTCTCTCCAAACTCCGTCCCTTCTTGACTTCATCTGCAGCTGAAACGCTTATACATGCTTTTATCACCTCAAGACTGGACTATTGCAATGCCCTGCTCGATGGTATCCCAGCCAAGCGACTAAATAGGCTGCAATATGTCCAAAACTCAGCTGCTAGGGTACTCACTCACACCAGGCCCTGGGATCATATCACTCCTATTCTATACAACCTGCACTGGCTCCCAGTTAAATACCGCATTCAGTATAAAATTATCTTACTTGTTTACAAATCCCTACATAACCTGGCCCCTCCCTATTTATCAAATCTCCTAACTCCACATCAGCTACCTGTAAATCTTCGCTCCACAGACGTCCACCTATTAGCAGTCCCTTACTCTCGGCTCTGTTCTATGGGTGACGGGGCTTTCAGTGTAAATGGCCCTAAGCTGTGGAATGCCCTGCCACTAGCGTTGCGCCAATGCTCAACACTGTCCTCTTTCAAAAAACAGCTAAAAACACATCTCTTTAGCTTGGCTTTTTCTCTTTGATTTTTAATAACGTTGTTATTATTATTATTATTGATTTCTTATTATTTTATTGTTCTGCTTTTATTGTTTGTTTTTTAACTGTTCAGTGTCCTTGGGTACCTTGAAAGGCGCTTATAAATAAAATGTATTATTATTATTATGCCAGGGCGAATTGCAGGAGTCTTGAAAAAGAAGGATCAACACTAAATATTGAGTCTTTGCGTAAACTTGATGTAGCCTTTGAAACTTATGAAATGCTTACTTCCGTATACCACAGAAACATCTGACAAAAAGATCTAAAAACACTGAAGCGGCAAACTTTGTGAAAACCAAAACTTGTGTCCGTCTCAAAACTTTCGGCCACGACTGTGCACTCGGCCCCGCCATTATCTATACACGTCTGTGCTTATTTACATGCTCGTCATCTTTCATAGTTTTTAATGCGTCTGCCGCTCGGTACGTGCGATCAATGTCACAGCAAGGTTAAATGTCCGAAATAGTTTTTCTTCAATCGCTTCCTTTCTGTGTGAAGGGTGTGTTGGGTAAACAAATTGGCAACAAGGACAGGAAATGCTGTCATGTGGTTTTTCATGGCATCAGCATCATCGCGATAGTACTTTGTTAACTGTACACATAATCAGTGTTGTGTGGATAAACTGATGCAAATGTTCATTAAAGCTGCTGAAATCATGGCACGGCACAGGACTCTCTGAATAAATCCTACGTTCTTCTGTGTTGATTGTAGGTGAATGGTACAGAAGCTGAATTTGCAAAGAAGGTGCTGTTCAGCAGACATCCTGAAATGATCGATTGGCCAAGTGACCACAATTGGTTCTTTGCCAAAATGGCAATAAGCCAAGTTTGGGTGTTGGACTACTTTGGAGGGGTGAAGGTGGTGTCGCCTGAGGACTACTACAAAGCGACGCCATTTTGAAGAGCACCTCTGTGAGTGATTCTGTGAGCGAGGCATCTTCTGCTTTCATCGAAAAGCTAAATCAGTTCAGACTTTAAGGGACAGTTGGCCGAACCATGATTTTTATACTTAACCAATTTCAGAAATGTTTGAGAGTACTAAGGGGATTTTAAAAAAAAAACCAACAACTTTTAAATAAACTTTTTTGAACCACTATATCACCAAAAATAGTTTTTGCCAATATCATGACGATGACCTATTATAATTTTCATAGTAACAGGATATTTACAATACGTTAACAGGATTATAGGCAAAGTGAATAAAATTGTATTTTGACTATTTTCTACATTGTAGACAATACTGAAGACTAGGGCTGTGCGATATGGGAAAAAATGAATATCCCGATACATTTTCTCCATTTCACGATATACGATATACATCTCGATATATTGAAATCTCCTCTAAAGGACCCCATGAAATCTAACTTTTACTCTTTACTGTTTTCACTACAATCCCTGCAGATTAAATAACATTCTTGGTTAACTTTACAGGTGGTTTTCAACAATACATTTTAAATTTTCATGTCAGTGATTAATCACAATTGAATTGAAATAAGACTATTTTTATTCAACAAAGATGTGGCGCAAACTGCAAAAACAATCTTGAAAATTGCAACAAAGGGGCAAAACAATACAGAGCTGCTCAGAGCTCAAACCAATAAAGTGCAAACTCAACACTGAGACATTTAGCCTAAATAAGAAAAGTGCTCTTTCATTAAATTATTTAAAAAATAGATCTCCAAGCTATTAACCTGACTACTGAGAACCACTGGAACATTCACAATAGAGAGAGAGATTGAGGGAGAGAAGAGAGAGAGATCTGCAAAACGTCATTTTTCTCTTTGCACACTTTTGAACTGAATGTTTTCTGGCTCTGCCTCTCAGATGTCTATAATTCCGGCTGCTGCCTTTCGTGATGACAGTTTTTTTTTTTGCACACTTTACAAACTGGCATTTGCTGTTCCATGTCCTCCTCGCGATATCCAAAAAAATGCCAGATGACTGACCCCTTACTAGTTCTTTTAGGAACCAATTCATCCGCTTCCATTTTTAATTTGTCGCTGAAATTGACAGAGTTTACACGGTAGCCTACGCAACACCAGCAACTGCACAAACTGAGTCAGCGCTGTAAACCGGAACCAGGAAATCTTCCCGCCGGCAGTGTTGCCAGATACTGCTGACGTTTTCCAGCCCAAAATATGTTCAAAACCCGCCAAAACGCACTTAAAACCGCCCAATCTGGCAACACAACCGAAACTAGAAAATCTTCCTGGAAGTTCCTTTCAGCACCGAGATGTCGCCCGGGATTGGTTGGCGAGTGCGTGACGTTATTGTTTTCTTTCCCCTTAGGCAGCCTCTCACGTTACTGCCTGAGGGACAGGGAGAAAACCACCGGGAAAGGTTTTAAACAAACATGAAACGAACGCACGTCGGAAGATGACCATAAAATACTCGATAGTTACTATATAATAATTTTACATATCGCACACAGAATTTTCGGCGATATATCGAGTATATTAGATATATCGCACAGCCCTACTGAAGACATAAAAACTATGAAATAACATCCGGAATTATGTGGTAAACATAAAAGTGTTAAAGTTTGATATTTTAGACTCTTCAAAGTAGCCACTGCTATGTTAACCAGCTTCATGAGGAAGTCGCCTGGAATGCTTTTCAATTAACAAGTGTGCTCGTCGAAAGTTAATTAGTGGATGAGTTTCTTGCCTTCATAATGTGTTTAAGGTGAAACCGTTAATAATAAAAATACAGTAAATAGCCCTATTCCACAACTGTAGTATTCCATGTTATGTCAAGAACCACTCAACTAACTAAAGAGAAACGACATCCATCATTACTTTAAGACATGAAGTGACTTTTAATTAATACAAATAAAGAAAAAACATGAATTAGAAGTGTCCCTAAACTTTTGACTGGTACTGTGTATGTTGGTCACAGCATTTAAACCAAATACATTCATAGACCCCTCGTCCTGTGAAGGCAAAGTCTTATGGCATTACCATGCATGAGCAGGACACGTGTAGTGCTCTTTTAAATTTGTCACCTTTAAAAACATCGCTGGTTCTGCCTTATATTTATTTATAGTCACTGCTCATCATGGATCATGGGGTAATAATATTTTGAGATCTCCATTGTAAAAGTAGTGTGATTTATCCATTATAATATAACTAAAGGTTTTCTTGACACAGTATGTGGAATCACATTTGTACAAAATGACAGATAAACTTACTGTTAAATGGCTGTCACATTACAATTGTTGTGTGTGTGTGTGTGTGTGTGTGTGTGTGTGTGTGTACAGTGTCTTGCAAAAGTGTTCCTTCCCCTTGGTGTTTGTCCTGTTTTGTCGCATTACAAACTGGAATTAAAATTGATTTTTGGGGGGTTAGCACCATTTGATTTACACAACATGCCTACCATTTTAAAGGTGCAAATAATTATTTTGTGATGCAAACAATAATTAAGATGGAAAAACAGAAATCTGGAGTGTGCATAGGTATTCAAACCCCCCCCCCCCCCCCCCCCAAAAAAAAACAAAAAAAAAACAATGTGTTGTCGAGCCACCTTTTGCTGCGATTACAGCTGCAAGTCTCTTGGGGTATGTCTCTATTAGCTTAGCACATCTAGCCACTGGGATTTTTGCCCATTCCTCAAGGCAAAACTGCTCCAACTCCTTCAAGTTAGATGGGTTGCTTTGGTGTACAACAATCTTCAAGTTCTCCCACAGATTCTCAACTGGATTGAGGTCTGGACTTTGACTAGAACATTCCAAGACATTTAAATGTTTCCCTTTAAACCACTCCAGTGTAGCTTTAGCAGTATGTTTAGGGTCATTGTCCTGCTAGAATGTGAACCTTCGTCCCAGTCTCAAACCTCTGGCTGACTCAAACAGGTTTTCCTCCAGAATTGCCCTGTATTTAGTGCCATCCATCTTTCCTTCAGTCCTGACCAGCTTTCCTGTCCCTGCAGATGAAAAACATCCCCACAGCATGATGCTGCCACCACCATGCTTCACTGTAGGAATGGTGTTCTCAGGGTGTTGGATTTGTGCCACACGTAGCGTTTCCCGTGATGGTCAAAAAGATTAATTTTAGTCTCATTTGACCAGAGAATCATCTTCCATGTGTTTGGGGAGTCTGCCACATCCTGTTGGACAAACTCCAAACGTGATTTCTTAAGCAATGGCTTTTTTTCTGGCCACTCTTCCATAAAGCCCCGCTCTGCGGAGTGTACGGCTTAAAGTGCCTACTTTGGTCAGGTTTGTAGTGGTGCTATAATGTATTTAATGGTGCTCTGCGGGATATTCAAAGTGTGGGATATTTTTATAACCCAACCCTGATCTATACTTTTCCACAACTTTGTCTCTGACCTGTTTGGAGGCTCCTTGGTTTTCATATTGCTTGCTTAGTAGGTCCTTCCAGAACAGGTTGATTTATACAGACATCATGTGACACTTTAATTGCACACAAGTGGATTTTAATCAACTAATTATGTAACTTATGAAGTGAATTGGTTGGAGCAGCTCTTATTTAGGGGTTTCAAAAGAAAGGGGGTGAATACCTATGCACACTCCAGACTTCTGGGTTTATTTTTTTTCATCTTAATTATTGTCACAATAAAACAGTTTGCAGCTTTAAAGCTGTAGGCATGCTGTGTAAATCAAATGGTGCTAACTCTCCAAAAATCCATTTTAATTCCAGCTTGTAATGCGACAAAACAGGACAAACACCAAGGGGGATGAATACTTTTGCAAGACAGTTCTGTTTTTTTTTTTTTTTTTAATGATTATTCCATGAAACAAATGGATTCTTCAGAAAGAAGTAATTTAGTGGAAATTGTTTAATTTTACGTTGAGTAGTAATACCTATATAAGGCACCTGTGGCACTTTGATATATTTTTAATCTACGCTTATGTATTTAATCCATTTGTTTTTTTTAAATCATGCTGTTCAGTAGCGTATTGCTTCGGAAAAGATTGTGAAAGGCTTTTTAATACAACCAAGGTTGATAATTGGTGATGGTGATATTTTTTTTTTTTCTAAAATGATTTATGATCATCTTTTGTGTTTTGCACTTTGCACAATTGTTGGTTTGTACATTACATTGGTGTGAAGAATGAGCCTTAATGTCCTGTAATTAACAGGGTTTCATTCAGTCACAGGTCTTCTTGCTGATGCTAATGTGTAATATTGTGAAAGTGTAATCTGTGAAAAAGACCATGCACTGAAATAAAGTGTAACCACTTCCAGCAAGCCATGGTGTGTTTCTGGTTTAACAGCTGGCCTCTGTTCTGGTGCTTTTAGTCAACGAGATGCCATTTTGTCAGCTAGAATTCTCCGTTTCATGCTATTCTCGTGTGCCAAGGTGCTTTGTAAACTCTACAAAAGCAAAGTCAAGAACGAAGATGTGAAGGCGCTAAAGGAAGACCCCTGCCTTCGTTTGCTCCTTAAAGTCTCGTGACCCTCGTTTCCCCTCCTGAAAACAGCAGCCATCCTCCTAATCCTCACCGCCCCACAGAACTTCATCATAACAGCAGAGGAAGTCTCTCAGAAAGTAGGCTACAAAGCATCAGTCTTCTGCAACAGCCGTGTCAAAGAGGAGGTGGGACGTCTGCATCACCAACCAGGTGGAGCTCAGAGGAGCCACTTCCTGTTACCAGACTGAGCCTGGCGCTTCAAAGAAGAAGTGGTATCTACCGCACAGCTGTGTACAGAGGTCTTTCAGCAAGACAGTGTTCTCGAGCACCGAAACCTCTGATCTTGGACCTGACCTCATTGCGTGTGTGTGGTTAAAAATACTGAAGGAAATCCAGTGGCCAGTGAAGAATAGCTGGGACTCTGAGATCAGCTGAAGAAGTATGGGGCTTCAGAAGACTGGTGCTTTGGCGCTACTGATCTTGATCATCTCTCCTGCAGGTAAAACTTGACCTTCTCTGTGCTTTCTTTATCTCCTGAAGTGATTTTAGTAAGTTTTAAACATGGAGAACATTGGGAGTATTGATGATCATGGTAAGAACGAATGGAGTTCAGTTCAGTGAGGAACACACGATACAGAGAACAGAACATCCGCTGAAAAAAAAAATACAAAAAACAGGGCCTGGGTTGAGTAACTTGAGTCGGCCATCTTTGTTGTAATCAAATCTGCATCTGATGGGTGTTTTTGCAACAGCATCCATTCCTGTCATGAAGGTCTCCTAATGTATTAAATTTGCTTTTAATTTTAGTATCTAGGACATTGATACAAGTGTACACCTGAGTTATGTATGTTTGCTTGTGAATGTGCGTGTCAGCGCAATAAGCACTTTTCCAGTTCTATGACAGAACCTTAATGTGATTTCTGTATTAAACATTATTACGTGATTTGGACATTTTGAAATTATAATGTGAATTCTCTGATAGTTTTGGTGAACATAAGGTTAATGTTATATTAACCTAGTAACTTATATCAGTAACATGTCTTAAGTTTTAAATCAAAAGCTTTCAGTGAAAAAGTAGCTGAAAACATGAATTCTACCTGCTCGGACTTTATAGAGAATGAAACGTCTATCCTAAAATTAGTCACGTAAAACCTTATAATTCAAGGCCTCGAGTTGTTTGGCCTTCCCCCCCCTTACTTCAAAAGTTGCAGGTAAAACAGTAGTGTGTGCAAAATACTATAATTCTGAATGTTTTTCTATTGATCAACAATTATTTATCGATTGGTGTCCTAAAAGTTTCGACAGTCTGATTGAAATAGTACACTACGACTGAGAAACACATTTTCAATAAGTCTGTTACAATATTAAGTTATTTACATTCACTAATCATTTTGAATTTAATTACTGAGCGACCCCTGTACCTAAACACATTATTAATGCCGTCCTTGTACTTCAACAAACAATACACACTGCTATATATCTCAATGTGATAAATTTCAATATTTTAAATGGTAAATTGTATTTGATTTGATGTTTCGTTGAATTTCATTTCATACCATTTTATTGAAGAGTTTTTGAATACTACGTCTAACGAGATACAGTTACTCGCACTCACATGACATTAACACTAAAAGCACTTCCTGAAGAAAGAAAAAAAAAATCCACTGTGAGATGTTTGAGTTTCAAAAAAAAAAAAAAAGCAATTTGTAGAAATAAAGCCGTAGAATTTGCACAGTGATCGTTTCGTTTGAAGTGTCGACTGCTTCAAAAGGACTGTAAATAAGGTTTATTATAATATAAAGTCCTTAAATATTAGAAGACAGTTTAATCTTTTAGGTGTGGTTATTTATCAGCTTGCTGGCTTGCTTACCTGGTACAAAATGTGCTACAGAATGAAGTTCTTTTAATAATTGGGCAAAACAGACAGGAGAAAATATGTTTTTGGGGGATTTTATATTACATTTTTCTTTTTTCAGCTTTACGCACAATTGACTAGTAAGTCGGTGTTGGAAAATTCTTCGGAAAATGTGTTTACCCAAATGCGTTATCATTTTTAAAAATTTAAATAAAAGGTTATTACCCCCCCAAGGATGTTCCAGTGGGTTCGTGCATTGATGACACATGAACAGCATTTCTGTGAAGCGTAGACATATATTTTCATTTGATGGCTTTTATCCAAAGTGAGACAGTAGAGTATTCCAGTGTAGGCAGTTTTACTGAGCTACAAGCCAGTGTCCACTGGTATACTGGACATGAGTACAAGAAAGCTATAGGAGGAACAGAATTGCGAATAAATCGACGTTCGGACAGCGTGTAAAGTCTGAGGAGTGACAAAATGGTCACAAAGCAGCTATTCATCTCTTGCTAGTCAAGAACAAATGAATACCTGCATTCTTATTCAATTAGATTTCTATCAAAAGCAGACTGATTACAGAATTTCACCGTTTTGATTACTGATCATTTGATTTCTTAACTATATTTAAAATATCCAGTCAGATCCTTACCGCTCTGTACGGACATGACCTCAATCAGTTTTGTACAAGAATTCACTTTTACTCTTAAAAAAAAAAAAACCCTGATCTCATCCGAGCAAACTAATGATGATGTGATCCAACGTTGTTTGATCTTGGAGGAACAGAGTCGTCAGAAAATGTCCCAACGTGAACCCTTGAGCTTACGTCTAAGTTTTAATTTACTACATTTAACCAACGTTTAGTCTTTCGCTCTAGTATAATTTTGACACAATAGAATAATAATAATAATACGCATTCAATAAAATAGATATTTTTACTACTTCTTCCAGGACAGAATGAACCTGGTAGAGGAAACTCCATAACCATGTTTGGGTGTTTTGCCCAGAGCGGATTCTTCAGCTGTTAGTTTGACCACAATAACAAGTGACTGCTTTGTTTTCTCCAGTCCTACCAAGTTCCCAATAATGATGCAGTGTTTTTGTGTCATGGGGTATCTCAGAATTATAAGCTCAGCAGAAAATGTGCTGAGGAGCCCTACTGAAAACTTAAAAACATACATCTGTGTCTCGTTTTATGCTGATCTAAGATCAGTCTTACCATTTCTCGTGAGTTAAGGTTTGTTTTCATGGAAAAAAAGCTGTTCCCGGATCAGCCTTCATCTGCATAGCCTGGGCTGTAATTGCTCAGAGAGGAACCTCTGTGTAGGAGGGCTCTTTCCATCGACAAGCATGAATAAAGCAGGTTTTTGAACCGATACTGTTACTCAACTAAAAAGAATGACTCTTGCTTAAGGGTAAACACGTTAAGTTTCAAGAAGGTCTTCACCTCTCCCACTTTGACGTGTGACTTAGAGGATCTCTGAAAAGTTGTGTTTCCGTGCAGCGTCTCTCTTTTCTGGAACTCTCTCCTACAGGGTTGGTGAACATTTGCATTTGGGGTAAACTGGGTTCAGGTTTTCATTTTGGTCGCTCGGCTTCATGAGACTCTGAACGGACTGGAGTTCAAAAAACGTCAAACCAACAGTCTACAGCTAAATAAACCCGCAGTGAAAGGAGCGGTGTTGGTGCAGTGGACACTGCGGGAATTTCTGTGTTCTGCAAATGAGGGGTTTTGATTGTTTGTTTTGTTGCAGGTAATGCTGTCTGACAGACAAAACAACAAATATAAAACACAAAAGAGCAGACAAAGCGAAAATTACAGAGTCAGTCACGGACACAAGGCACAAGAGTTCACCTCAGAATGGATGCCAATCCATGACAGTTGGTAGGAAGAAGAAGGGAAAAAAAAAAAAAGATATCGGGAATCGAGTACACCATATTTCCTCAGCTTTATTACGCCCTAAAGTGATGTAAAACTGTTAAAAAGGACACGCTGGCAGGTTCACCCAGTACTTCAGTCATAATTCGGAACAGCAATTCAAATTTTTTCCCCACATCCATCCCTTTTAACAACTGATATCGTCACGAAGCAGCTTTACGGAAATCCGAATATAGATTTAAAGCACCGATCAATTTTCAACGTATTATATATGTGATTATTGATCCCGTGGAAATGTGATGAATACTGTCTGAAGTGTTTACAGCTGTGTGACATCAGAGCGTTCAATATACAGAGTGTTTAAAAAAAAAAAAATTCAATATCATTTCACAATCTAAGAACTTTGCCTTGCCAATTCTTGTTCAATTGACCTCAAATTTTAACAGCATGTGTAGAAACAGGTTGAAGTTTAATGTTTTGATCTTTTTAGGTATAGAAATGCCATTCACTGGAAAAGAAAAGGCGTTTTGTGTGTTGAGTACACTCGAACAAGACCGTGCAGCATGTATTTATGAGAGAATTCTCTAAAAATGTACCAACTGCAATGCAGATTTGGACACGGCACAAGAAGTTCAAAGAGGAAGGCTGTGTGTGTGTCTCAGGCGGCGCGCGTATTGAAAATTTGTGAAATCGTTCATGGACTCCACATACCTTTTTGAATTTCTTGTTCAAATTTTGAGGAGTAAATCTTATATTGCTCAACATTAAGCCTGTTCAGTTTCATTTGCCTAGATTATGTAGTTTCTGGGATATTTACATCTCAAATATCAAATTTTTTGAAACACAGTGTTTTTTGTTTTTCCCCTGCATGATCTGTGAAGAGCTAGAAAAATGATCAGGTTTTGCTTTTAATAATCAAAGACGTATAGACAGCAGGCTTTCAGTAAGACTTTCCATATAAAGCAGTAAGAAGTTTCTGTTCTTCTCAGCCATGATTTTCTGTTAAATGATACCACAGAGCTCACCTCCACTAGCTGTTCACTTTTGGAGTTCAGCTCTTCCTCATGGTTCAGCAGCTGTGCTGAGGCAATGTACCAAAAAAAAAAAAAAAAAGGAGCAGGAACTAAAAACTGAAACTTAAAAAAAAAAAAAAGCGCCACAGGGTCCAACTTAAACCCAGTTGACCAGCACTAGGGTTACTCTTCGTCATGAACGTGAAAAGAGCTGTTTATCTGGTTATGAACAAGCTGAAAGAAGATAAAACCAATTATACAAACCGTATAAATGTAATATAACTGAATCAATAGATGAAAGGTGGTTTTTTTTTTTTCCTTTAAAATATCTGGAGGCTATTTTTATTTTTTCTTTTAAGGATGTGAATAGTTTGTGAAATGTTTTAACCATCACTGCCATCTGCCAAGTGTGATTGTGAGCCCATTTTTGACGAGTCGTCATATTTTTCTAATTCTATTTCCATAACAGATTTGTACACAACAACTCTACAGAATGAAAGTAAACCTGCGTAATTCCTAATTCCGACATGTCCTAAGAAAATTACACTTCAACAATGTACTGAAATTAGAAACGTACTGTAATAACTGTTTGCTTCACAACGTTACTTACCCAGCGTTTGTACAGCATTGTTAACTTTTCTACAGCTAAAAAATGTTGCCGAAAGGTTGAATGAACGCTTATTTGTGTTGTGTAGGTTTTCAGAAAGCTAACTTTTTCAGAGGAACAAAAGTTTCTAAAACTGTAACGTTGTAAGAAGAACTTAATCATTATGAGGAATATGTACTGTAATATGTAGTGTGTAGACTGTTTAAACCATGTTGTGTAGTTCTCCTAGATTATTTTATTACTGAATATTAATAATATAAAATAGGCAACAAATGTAGAAGTCGCAGGTTTGCTTTGGCGCAATTTGTAAGCCATCCTTGGTTGCAAAATCTGCTCGGTAAATATATGATTGATATCATGGGGGGGGAGTGCAAAGTACCACAAGATACACATGTGCTTTTCTATTAATAGGCTTTACTGAGCTACTTAACTATTGATGTTTTGGAAAAAGTAATTTTCAAACTGTAGGTGTTTGTAGTGTCAGGTTACAGTCAGTGAGATCACTCGGTTGAATTTTTTTTTCTTCATTTTATTTTAACCAAAAACACCTCCAAAGTGTGACGAAATTCAGCAGAATGATAAACAAGCCATGTCTCAATATTAGATAACTGAAAGGGGGGGGTTCTACAACAGCTTGGAAAGTTTATTTATATATATATATATATATATATATATATATATATATATATATACACACACACACACACACACACACACACAAAACCGTTCAAAAGTTTGGGGTCACCCAGACAATTTTGTGTTTTCCATGAAAAGTCACACTTTTATTTCCCACCATAAGTTGTAAAATGAATAGAAAATCTAGTCAAGACATTTTTCTGGCCATTTTGAGCATTTAATCGACCCCACAAATGTGATGCTCCAGAAACTCAATCTGCTCAAAGGAAGGTCAGTTTTATAGCTTCTCTAAAGAGCTCAACTGTTTTCAGCTGTGCTAACATGATTGTACAAGGGTTTTCTAATCATCCATTAGCCTTCTGAGGCAATGAGCAAACACATTGTACCATTAGAACACTGGAGTGAGAGTTGCTGGAAATGGGCCTCTATACACCTATGGAGATATTGCACCAAAAACCAGACATTTGCAGCTAGAATAGTCATTTACCACATTAGCAATGTATAGAGTGGATTTCTGATTAGTTTAAAGCGATCTTCATTGAAAAGAACAGTGCTTTTCTTTCAAAAATAAGGACGTTTCAAAGTGACCCCAAACGTTTGAACGGTTGTGTGTGTGTGTGTGTGTGTGTGTGTGTGTATATATGCGCAGTCAAGACTATATTCTAGATTCACCAATTTTATACAACATAAACTCGCTTTATTTGGAAATGAACCTCGTCTGTGTCACGACAGCTGAAGTGTACATGACATTTATCTGTGTGGTTTGGCTACTTACATCAACATCAGCAAGAAAGTGTCTGTTTCCTGTGTCTGATAGATGAGCTATCTGATCACTTAAAGACGGCCGTCGAGAGAACGATGGTGGTTTCTTCATACATACTTCATCTCGCACCACTTCTGTACTCCAACATCTCAAGAGAAGAACAACAGAAGCCATTTAAGCACGTAGCTCACCAAATCACTTTAGATTGATCATTTGTTTTTAAACTGTGAAAAGTCTCCATGTTTGTCAGGTATCTTTTGTGGCTTATGATTTGAGATCATTTAGAATCAACAGGAACATTTGGTATACGGTTGTGCTCATAGAGCCAACGTTAAACAAATACAGATATAACTCTTGGGACAGATTGAGGTAGGAATGTTTTAACATCAACCTGATTCAATACATAGGGTGTTTCAAAAAATTTGATAATATCCAAGATGTAAATATCCCAGAAACTATATAATCTAGGCAAATAAAACTGAACAATACAAGATTTATTCCTCAAAATTTGAATGAGAAATTCAAAAGGTAATCTGGATTCCATGAACAATTTCACAAGTTTTCAATACGCGCGCCGCCTGAGACACACACACAGCCTTCCTCTCTGAACTTTTTGGTTTGTGTCCAAATCTGCATTGCAGTTGGTACATTTTTAGAGAATTCTCTCATAAATACACGCTGCACAGTCCTGTTTGACTGTGTTCGAGCGTACTCAACACACAAAACGCCTTTTCTTTTCTAGTGAATGGCATTTCTATACCTAAAAAGATAAAAACAAAAAACATTAAACTTCAACCTGTTTCTACACATGCTGTTAAAATTTGAGGTCAATTGAACGAGAATTGGCGAAGTTATTAGATTGTGAAACGATATCGAATTTTTTTGAAACACATTGTGTTTACGAGCTTGAATGCCGATAAGAGCAGTGATGAAGTTCTGAGAACTGATGTGGAGGAAAAAAAACCTGAAAGTAAATCAACCCTCTATAGGCCTATTCAAGGTCAAGGTGGGTTTTTTTTTTTTGTCATTTCAAAAATATACAGATGGTACAGGACACAGTTAAAACATTTGTTCAGGACCATGGTGCTACATTAGCATCACAGGCTTATAAATCTAACAAAGTGCAAGAGTGCAGTGAGTGAAAACATTGCAGACAATAAACTACACACAACATACAGTGCAAACTACAAGGATAGTGCAAAAACGACAACTAGTAAGAAGTGATGGTGCATTATTGTTCACTGTGCGAAGAGTGCAGTGGGAGTTCAACAGGCCGTGTGTATCGGTCCAGTCCTTCAGAGTTTATGAGTCTGATGGCATACTGATGTACATAATACTGAATTAATACTGATATCCTGTAAACTAACCAAAATGGTTGTACACACAGACAGCAAGGTTAATGTACTGTCAGAATAACATAGTATAAGGACCAAAGTGAGGGTGGCACGGTTTCCTCACAGCAAGAAGGTTCTGGGTTCGAGCCCAGTGGCCAACGAGGGCCTTTCTGTGTGGAGTTTGCATGTTCTCCCCGTGGGTTTCCTCCGGGTGCTCCAGTTTCCCCCCACAATCCAAATACATGCAGGTTAGGTTAACTGGTGGCTCTAAATTGACCGTAGGTGTGAATGTGAATGGTTGTGTCTCTATATATCAGCCCTGTGATGACCTGGCGACTTGTCCAGGGTGTACCCCGCCTCTCACCCATAGTCAGCTGGGATAGGCTCCAGTTTGCCCACGATCCTGCACAGGATAAGCGGCTACAAATAATGGATGGATTTTTTTTACATAGCAAAATTTGGCTATAGCAGGGGAAAAAAAGCTGATTAATGCTGCAGTGCTGTTGAATTCTATATAGCAGCAGCTCAGGAGTGGTTCTGGCTCCAAGACAAATCACAGGTTTACTGTAATGTACTTGCTCTACTACCTTATTGTTTCTATAGCAACGACATACTGGGATGTGTACGGTGGACACGCCATACAAACTGATTTTAATTTGTGATGTGTGTGTATGAATGATAGTTTTTTTTTGTAAGGAGACTAGAATTTGAACACCGTGTCCAGTATCAGCACTTTATAACAGTCAGTAGTAAAGCTGATCTCCAACAGAAGGACCAGGAGATTTGCTGCTTGAGGTTTATCAGTAACGTGACAAACTGTACTTTTGTGTCTTATTAAATTTGAGTGGGAAAAAAAAAAAAAGAGGCTGGTGAGAGAGTGACTCGTTATGTGGACATTAAACAACATTAAAATTGATTCAAGACTAAAAAAAATGTTTATTTTTTAATAAATAAAGCAGGTAATCACCTTCAGGGTAGTATTAAACAGGAAATCCGCTTTATGTCAGGCTGCGTCACACCATCCCGCTGCTGATTATTTCCCCCTGATGTTTTATCAGCTACATCTTATCTCATCATCTCTAGCCGCTTTATCCTGTTCTACAGGGTCGCAGGCGAGCTGGAGCCTATCCCAGCTGACTACGGGCGAAAGGCGGGGTACACCCTGGACAAGTCGCCAGGTCATCACAGGGCTGACACATAGACACAGACAACCATTCACACTCACGTTCACACCTACGGTCAATTCAGAGTCACCAGTTAACCTAACCTGCATGTCTTTGGGGGAAACCAGAGCACCCAGAGGAAACCCACAGGGAGAACATGCAAACTCCGCACAGAAAGGCCCTCGCCGGACACGGGGCTCGAACCCAGACCTTCTTGCTGTGAGGCGACAGCGCTAACCACTACACCACCGTGCCGCCCCTATCAACTACATGTTTGCGGATTGTAATACACGTCTTCCTAAAGTTAGAAAATTAATTGATAAATTGTAAGCCAAGCATAATGCTTTTACACACAACCCTTCAAGAAATAATAGTGAAAGGTTTACCAGGTTCACCAGGTAAATACAAATTGTCAGCATTGCGTGTGTAGATGTGGGTTGTTGTTTTTTTTTGTGGATTATTTTTATGGGTCATCTCTATATCTTATATCACTCTGTAGGAAGTGAAGTGTAACCACACCAGTGTACCTTTGTGGTGCGCTGAAAGGGAAGTTAAGACTTGACCACAGACTACCTGCCAAACCTAAACTTCCTTGAAGCTGGAGCTGATACTAGATAAAGTTACCAGAAGGTGATCATACAGTCATCATGTGTTGCAGAACTAAATAAACATCAAAAGTAGTTAACTATGCTGCTGTATTTTCCTATAAGTATGCTTTATCAATCACGTGGCATTAAAATACTGTTTTTCACTGGAATGTGGTGAGAACGTCTCCGAGACAGAATCAGATCTTCACCCAACACAGCAACCAGACTGGAAATTACAGTGTGTGTGTGGGGGGAGACCAACAACTCTGGACTGAGTTGGAGTCACTTATTTAATTAGTAATCTATATAATAAGCGCCAAAGTTTGTTTGCTTGTCTTGAGCTAACGTCACCATTTCTCGACGGATTTTCACCAAATTTGGCAAGTAGGTCGGGGGATGACCTGGAATTTTGCAGATATAAACAAATTTCATGTACGGGCCCCAGGGAGGTCCCTGGAGGGCACAACATCCACCCACCCCCTCCCTCAATGCCTTTCACATTACATTTATCAACACAAACTCTCGCCAGATCTTCACTAAACTTGGCACATAGGTACAGGAGATAGCCACAATTTGGCAGAACTCAAATTCCATATTGGTGGTGGATGTCTGGATTTTTGTTTGTCTTGGATTAACATCATTTCTCAACAGATCTTCACCAAATTTGACATGGAAATCTCGGGGCAACCCGGAATTTAGCAAAACCCAGGCAATGCCGGGTAACCTGCTAGTGTTAAATATATGATACGTTTATGTACATGTGCCTTTATATAAAATATCTTCTATACAGTGGGCAGTGTTATAGTCAAGTCACTAGAGTCCAGTCTCAAGTCCCCAGTGTTCAAGTCCAAGTCATTTAAAGAAAATTTCAAGTCGAGTCCGAGAACAAGACCCCAACTGCACCGTTTGTTGGTGGCTGTTTCAGTGCCATTAACATTAGTTTGTTCCTGAACATGACATATGAACAGGTGAATGCGCTTCTCTCTGTCAGGGAGAGCGAAGTATTCTGTCAGAGATGGTTGGGAGATGGATGTAACTGCAGGAGGTGTGTTTATTAATACAAGTGAAGACCGGTAAACAATCCAGAACGGCAGGCAACAGGTTGAACGAGGCACAAACAGGCCATCATAGACTCGGCAGAATCAAAGACGAGAAACAAGAAACCAGGGATCAGGAAACCAAGCAAAGAAATAAGGTTTGGTAATGTGTCAGCAATGCAATTCAATACTTCGCAAAGTAAGTGTGTTTTCACAGTTTTTATATCAGCGCACTGATTGCGCCTTAATCCTGTGCGAGTCGTTTACGGCATGAGAATCCGCTTGGCACGTATGCTGTCCGGAGAGCGCCCGAAAGTCTATCTGATGCATGCGCCAAGGCGCGCAGGTGTGACACTTGCACGAAATTAGTACAAAAATTAGACATAAATATCTTGTGTATATTATGATGGCATGTTACAAAAAATAAATAAAAAATCCGCGTCCTCGTCTCCAATTTACTAGTCCAAACGCAGTTAATGCACGAGTCCAAGTCGAGTCACGAGTCCTTAAAATTAGGGCACGAGTCAGACTCGAGTACTACAAGCCTGACAGTGGGGTCCAAAAGTCTCAGTGAATCTGATTCTGATTGCCGTTCTTTTTCAGTTGATCACAAAAAGATTTAATTACAAATGATATCAACAGCAACTTGAGTGAAAAGTAGAATCATCGAAACATTGACATGAGTTTCTTCGTATTTGGTTTGTCCCCTTTTTGCTTTAATGACAGTGTGTTTGAACTGTAATAGACTCCGCAAGTCTGTGCAAAACCTTATGATCCATCAGAGTGTCGTCTGAACACGATTCAATAGAAGAGATTGGACATGAGGACGAGCTGATGTTTTGTACAAAGCAGTGAACACGATCAATATCACACATCTGTTTAGATTTTAATAGTGACCTAGAAATTGTCGGACATTTTCCAAGACTGAATAGTCAATGATGTTGCACATTTCCATTTTTTGTTTTAAAATGTTCAAACTTCTAAAACTTTTGGTTTATTTCTTATTTTACCTAAATAATAATAAAAGAGGGCGGCACGGTGGTGTAGTGGTTAGCGCTGTCGCCTCACAGCAAGAAGGTCCGGGTTCGAGCCCCGTGGCCGGCGAGGGCCTTTCTGTGTGGAGTTTGCATGTTCTCCCTGTGTCCGCGTGGGTTTCCTCCGGGTGCTCCGGTTTCCCCCACAGTCCAAAGACATGCAGGTTAGGTTAACTGGTGACTCTAAATTGACCGTAGGTGTGAGTGTGAATGGTTGTCTGTGTCTATGTGTCAGCCCTGTGATGACCTGGCGACTTGTCCAGGGTGTACCCCGCCTTTCGCCCGTAGTCAGCTGGGATAGGCTCCAGCTTGCCTGCGACCCTGTAGGACAGGATAAGCGGCTAGAGATAATGAGATGAGATGAGAATAATAAAAGATTTTCAATGTGGTCTCAGAGTTTTGGACCCCACTGTATGCACTATTAATTTGAGTGATAAATTGTAAAATGGAAAGCCTAAAGTTTAAGAAAACATAAAATCACTAATATGTCCATGTGGTCAAAAGTGTGTGGACACCTGATCATCACACCCATGTGTGGTTCTTCTCCCCATCTTCCACAACGTTAGAAGCACACACTTGAATAGAATGTCTTTCTATGCTGTAGCTTTACAATTTCCCTTCACTGGAACCAAGAGGCCCAAACCTGTTCCACCATCATGATGCTCCTGTACACAAAGTGAGCTCCTTGAACACATGGTTTGCCAACGTTCATGAAAGTAGAAGAACTTGAGTGTCCTGCACAGAGCCCTGACCTCAACCTCACTGAACCCCTTTGGGATGAACTGGAACAGATGCTCACCTGACATCACTAATGCTCTTGTGACTGAATGAACACAAATCCCAACAACCATGTTCTGAAATCTATTGGAAAGCCTTCCCAGAAGAGTTGCGGTTATTATAATAGTAAAGGGGAACACATCCATATTAATGTCTATGGTTTTAGAATAGGACATTCAGTAGTCAGGTGTCTACATACTTTTGGTCACATAGTACAGTACATGTTTTTATTTGCTTTATAATCTTGCCTAGGGGGCGGCACAATGGTGTAGTGGTTAGCACTGTCACCTCACAGCAAGAAGGTTCTGGGTTCAGGTCAGTGGCCAACAGGGTCCTTTGTGTGTGGAGTTGGCATGTTCTGTTATATGCTCCATGTCTGTGTGGGTTTCCTCCCACAGTCCAAAGACATGTGGATTAGGTCGATTGGTGATTCTAAATCGCCCATAGGTGGGAAGGTGTACCCGCTGCCAGATGAGGGTTTGGGTTCCTCTGGTGTGCTATAATCACCCTAAAGAATTCAGGGAAGCTAGTTGACCCTCAATTGTGAGAACAGCAACCAACAGACAGACAAAATTTTGCCTAGGCTTTCCACAAAGGTCATGCTGGGTAAGGAACCAGGTTAACAAACAAAAAAAGATGTTTGCAGTGAAATGCCTACAATCGGTTCAGTTTGGGATCAAATCCCAACTGTTGAAACTGCACACGATGAACCTGCGTCATCACATGAGGAAAACAGAGAAGAGCACTTACACGTTCTGCACTGATGACTATGGTTAAAAAAAAAAGTCCAACAGAACTCACTGAATTAAGTCACTTATCAAAGTGATTACACGCATCCCATTTCCCAAATTGTACAGTACATCTTATTTATTAGGTGGCACGGTGGTGTAGTGGTTAGTGCCGTCACCTCACAGCAAGAAGGTTCTGGGTTCGAGTCCAGTGGCTGGCGAGGGCCTTTCTGTGTGGAGTTTGCATGTTCTCCCCGTGTCCACGTGGGTTTGCTCCGGTTTCCCCCACAGTCCAAAGACATGCAGGTTAGGTTAACTGGTGACTCTAAATTGACCGTAGGTGTGAATGAGTGTGTGAATGGTTGTTTGTCTCTGTGATGACCTGGCAACTTGTCCAGGGTGTACCCTGCCTCTCGCCCATAGTCAGCTGGGATAGGCTCCAGCTTGCCTGCAACCCTGTAGAACAGGATAAGTGGCTACAGATAATGGATGGATCTTATTTATTAGTCACTATTCACTACTTCACCATGATATTAAAAGTCAAGTTAAAGTCCCTCTCACGCCAGAATCTGGTCTTCCCAGGCATTGTCCTGTCCCAGTACTAACCAGCTCTTTAAGGCGTATGGGTGCGGCGCCGATCTCAGTTTCAATAGCCCTCGGCCTCTTGCCTATACAGCTAGGGTTACAGTGGGGGGCTGGTCCTCTGGTAACCACGAGAGTTTGACTTCCCACTCACATCTGTATTGCAGCGTGCCTTGCCAGATGACAGTAGGTACCATTTTTATGATGGTCTTTGGTATGACCCAACCGCGAGGAGAACTCATGATCTCCTGGTCGAGAGGCGGACACTAAGGCTAACCACTAGGCCAGCTCATGGTACAATATTTAAACCTACTTTAAAACGAGAGATTTTCTTGTGGATGATATACATGGACAGGCCACTTTATTAAAGACACCTATACACTCATGCAGTTATCCAATCAGCCAATCATGTGGCAGCAGCCCAATGTACAAACTCATGTACAGTTAGGTCCATATATATTTGGACACTGACAATTTTTTTTTTTTTTACCTGTTTACTGAAACATATTCAAGTTGTAGTTATATAATGGACATGGGCATAAAGTCCAGACTTTCAGCTTTCATTTGAGGGTATCCACATTAAAATTGGATGAAGGGTTTAGGAGTTTCAGCTCCGTAACATGTGCCACCCTGTATTTAAAGGGACCAAAAGTAATTGGACAATTGACTCGAAGGCTATTTCATGGGCAGGTGTGGGCAATTCCTTCATTATGTCATTCTCAATTAAGCAGATAAAAGGCCTGGAGTTGATTTGAGGTGTGGTGCTTGCATTTGGAAGATTTTGCTGTGAAGAAAACATGCGGTCAAAGGAGCTCTTCATGCAGGTGAAACAAGCCATCCCTAAGCTGCGTAAACAGGAAAAAAACCCATCCGAGAAATTGCTACAATATTAGGAGTGGCAAAATCTACAGTTTGGTACATCCTGAGAAAGAAAGAAAGAACTGGTGAACTCATCAATGCAAAAAGACCTGGACACTCACAGAAGACAACAGTGGTGGATGATCGCAGAATAATTTCCATGGTGAAGAGAAACCCCTTCACAACAGCCAACCAAGTGAACAACACTCTCCAGGAGGTAGGCCTATCAATAACCAAATCTACTATAAAGAGAAGACTGCATGAAAGTAAATACAGAGGGTTCACGGCGCAGTGCAAGCTACTCATAAGCCTCAAGAATAAAAAGGCTAGATTGGACTTTGCTAAAAAAAAAAATCTAAAAAAGCCAGCACAGTTCTGGAAGAACATTCTTTGGACAGATGACACCAAGATCAACCTCTACCAGAATGATGGAAAGAAAAAAGTATGGCGAAGGTGTGGTACAGCTCATGATCCAAAGCATACCACATCATCTGTAAAACACGGCGGAGGCAGTGTGATGGCTTGGGCATGCATGGCTGCCAGTGGCACTGGGTCACTAGTGTTTATTGATGATGTGACACAGGACAGAAGCAGCCGGATGAATTCTGAGGTATTCAGAGACATACTGTGTGCTCAAATCCAGCCAAATAATAATCGGCATTTCATAATACAGTTGGACAATGACACAAAACATAAAGCCAAAGCAACCCAGGAGTTTATTAAAGCAAAGAAGTGGAACGTTCTTGAATGGCCCAGTCAGTCACCTGATCTCAACCCAATTGAGCATGCATTTCACTTGTTAAAGACTAAACTTCAGACAGAAAGGCCCACAAACAGACAGCAACTGAAAACCGCTGCAGTAAAGGCCTGGCAGAGCATTAAAAAGGAGGAAACACAGCGTCTGATGTCGTCCATGAGTTCAAGACTTCAGGCAGTCATTGCCAACAAAGGGTTTTCAACCAAGTATTAGAAATGAACATTTTATTTACAATTATTTAATTTGTCCAATTACTTTTGAGCCCCTGAAATGAAGGGATTGTGTTTAAAAAATGCTTTAGTTCCTCACATTTTTATGCAATCGTTTTGTTCAACCCACTGAATTAAAGCGTCTGAACTTCAACTGCATCTGAATTTTGTTCAAAATTCATTGTGGTAATGTACAGAACCAAAATTAGAAAAATGTTGCCTCTGTCCAAATATTTATGAACCTAACTGTAGATACAGGTTCAGTTAATATTCACATCAAACTTCAGCGTGAATACCAGTGTGATCTCAGTGACTGATCATGGTATGGATCAATCTTTCAGACCCTGAAAAAGGATTTCCAGTGGAGAAATCAAACCGTGTGACACTCAAGACTGATACGAGTTCTCATTTGTTTTGGACTGAAACAGACTTTTCTTGTAACTGCAGTTTGAAGGCTTTCTAACTCGTGCTTACTGTAGCGAACTGCAGGTGTGTTTTCTTCCTAATAATCACAAAACCTAATGGCACATTTTTTGACATGATACTAAATGCCTACAAGTATTCATTCATTTCTAAACAGGAGCTTCCTCTCAGCATTTTATCTCTTTTTAAACCCACATCCCACTAGTTTAAAACCTTCTGATGACTTCACTGATATTTACACCAAGGTGTTTTTTTTTTTATCCGACATAACGTTAATTCTAAACTCAGTGACTTAGAAATTCACTCCACCATCATGTTTTAATAACACTGAGGTTTTTATGAAGTATGAAGCATGATTGTGGAACAAATGCAAGGAAACGGGACAGATGTGTGTTTGGTCCCAATAGTTGCATAACAGAACTTTTCACTGTTTCTTTTAATTTTTTTCCCCTGGAAATGTGTTTAAAGTGAGCAGGTGGTTTGCATGGAAAATATAAAACATGATTTTTATTTAAGATTCAAAGATTCTTTATTGTCAATTCACTATATGTCCAGGACATATAGGAGAATCGAAATGCCATTTCTCTCTCTAACCTTACTTGTAAAAAACAGATAAAGATTACACACGCACAAAAAAAAAGGTGCTAGAAGAGCAGCTTATGAGGTGTACAGTATATGAACAGCAGTGCA